>NC_088835.1:31662722-31837722 GCF_904066995.2 Poecilia reticulata
GGAAGGAATGTAAGCCTGCACAAATCTCGGTGATTATTAGCTTTCCAGGAGCCGGGCTCCTGTTGCTGGGAGGCCCCGGCTCCACCCCCACTCACCGAGTGGGGGTGGGGGGAGGGGGCAGAGGCAGGGGGGTGGGGTAACTGAAGTTCATGACTGCAGCAGAAAACATTGCTACCTTCCACAGCTCTGCTGCTCGTTGATTTAAAGCTTTAAACTGTTTTTATCATGAGAAAATTCTTCATGTCAAACATGAAGTGAAGCTCTATGCTAACTTTGCTAACCCATCCATCCATCTCAATATGCTAACATCTCCAGCAGGCTACATGCTAACATCCCCGCCTGCTAACATCCCAGCAGGCTACATGCTAACATCCCAGCCTGTTAACATCCCAGCAGGCTACATGCTAACATCCCCGCCTGCTAACATCCCAGCAGGCTACATGCTAACATCCCAGCCTGCTAACATCCCAGCAGGCTACATGCTAACATCCCAGCAGGCTACATGCCAACATCCCAGCAGGCTACATGCCAACATCCCAGCCTGCTAACATCCCAGCAGGCTACATGCTAACATCCCAGCCTGCTAACATCCCAGCAGGCTACATGCTAACATCCCAGCCTGCTAACATTCCAGCAGGCTACATGCTAACATCCCAGCAGGCTACATGCTATCATCCCAGCCTGCTAACATCCCAGCAGGCTACATGCTAACATCCCAGCAGGCTACATGCTAACATTCCAGCCTGCTAACATCCCAGCAGGCTACATGCTAACATCCCAGCAGGCTACATGCTAACATCACAGCCTGCTAACATCCCAGCAGACTACATGCCAACATCTCAGCCTGCTAACATTCCAGCAGGCTACATGCTAACATCCCAGCAGGCTACATGCTAACATCCCAGCCTGCTAACATCCCAGCAGGCTACATGCTAACATCCCAGCAGGCTACATGCTAACATCTCAGCCTGCTAACATCCCAGCAGGCTACATGCTAACATCTCAGCCTGCTAACATCCCAGCAGGCTACATGCTAACATCTCAGCCTGCTAACATTCCAGTCACGCCCGACGTTCCTGATCCCGGCTGGGTTTCAGACAAACTGAGATCAGCAGTTTCTGAACAGGAAATGACCTCACGGCCAAACGTCTCGTGTCTCAGTGGAACGTCACATTCAGTCTGTTTTACAGTAACAGACACGAGTTTCATGGAAGCTGCCAGCCAGGTTTGTGTGTCAAACACAAAAGATAAAGGAACGCAGATGGAAAATCGTTTCACAAACTGAACATGAAAGCCGAGTTGTTTTCCTCTCTGGAGACGAAGACGCATCGCAGCTTTTCCTCCAGGAACAAAACGCTGGAGGCCTCAGCGGGTTCCAGATCACTGGATCACAGAAAACATGGCCGCCGCACTGCAAAGCAGACTGGGATTTATTTAGCGGACATAACAAGAGAGGTTTATGTGTCAAAATGTTTCAAAATGTCAGCTGATGCATCAATCTGTATGAGACAGTTCGAAGGTTGAAAACATTACAGCCTCATTCAAGTTTAACAAAATATTAGCACTAAAAAAAAACAAAACTAAACTAAAAATATCTTGTAAGATTTTGTGAAGTGTGAGAATGTGAAGAACTTAATGCAAACAATTTTAAACAAAGTTTGTGGAGGTTTCTGAATTTAGCCGCAGTTTAAAATGAGAACAGAGAATTTTCCTGTCCATCAGGGTCTTAAAATCCCTTTAAATGCAGCAGCTAAGTCAATGCTCAGAGTTTATCATTAAACAATAACAGATCTGTTTTTACAGTGCTATAAATTCACAGCTTTGGTTTTAATTTGCCAACTTAGAAGCTGGTTGGTGTAATAACGACTTTCCGGCAGTTTGAACTGCTGATGACATGTTATTGTTTTTGCAAAATGGGGGAGAAAATACGAAACTAATTCAGAACAAACTTTAGCTTTGGTGCATTTTTCATCCTGAGATCCAAACCCTGCAGCTTTTTCAGAATTAAAGTCATTTTTCAGGAAAGTGGCGTGTTGACGCTGAGCTGCCAGTCTCTCACTAAACACAGGATCCACGTCTGCACATTCTCTAACCTCTCAACCGTGTTTGGCTCAAGTTATTTATTTTAGCTCTGAGAAATCACCCAGAACCCCCAGAACACAAACATTTTCAGAGCGGGTCTCTTAGCGGCCGGTTGTGTTTGGAGCAGCGGGGCTCGGCCGCGGAGGCGGCCCGCTCCTTTGTTCTGCCAGACACTTGCTGCAGAGTTCAGCGGCTCTCGTTCCCAGCAGGTCTTCCTTCGTAATTTGGTTTATCCTTAAAAGCCCACATGCTGTACCCGGCTAGCTCAGCGTTAGCTTGCTGTGCTGCCTCCCGTCTCTCTCTCTGCTACCTTTGGACTCAGGTAACCGTGACATTCCTCAGCTTGACCCCTGGGGGTCAGGAGAAACGGGAAACCCTTCCAGCTCTGCCGTCATGAATGTCTCATAACATACGGTCACGACATGGAGACAGCTTCAACAAATATGTAAAAACATATTTTTCAGCTTTAAATGCTCTCCAGAACAAACCATGATCAGCGTTACAGCAATTATTAAATCATATTTATGAGTCGGTTCAGTTCACCTTCAACTAAAGTCACTCCCACACGATAAAACACTTACAATTTAAAAAGACAAGCTGCTGTTCTGTGCTGTAATGAAGAGAGCTTCATTACTGGGTCTATCCATCCATCCATTTTCTTGCACCCTTTTTCCCTCAGTGGGGTCGGGAGGGTTGCTGGTGCCCATCTCCAGCCAACGTTTCGGGCGAGAGGCGGGGTCACCTTGGACAGGTCGCCAGTCTGTCGCAGGGCAACACAGAGACACACAACCATGCACACACACTCACACCTAGGGACAATTTGGAGAGACCAATCAACCTGACAGTCATGTTTTTGGACTGTGGGAGGAAACCGGAGTACCTGGAGAAAACCCACCATGCACAGGGAGAACATGGAGACTCCATGCAGAAAGACCGGGAATCGAACCCAGAACCTTCTTGCTGCAAGGCAGCAGCTCTACCAACTGCGCCACTGTGCAGCCTCATTACTGGGTCTACTTTTACTTAAATCGCTGTATAGCACTTTAAATGCACTTTTTGAACAAGCACTTTATTTAGCACTGCACTTTAAGCAGAGATTTGCACATAAATAGCAATTTGCACACGAGAAGTTTTAATGGTATTTATTGAGTATTGTTAGTAATTAGCATGTAGCCTTTTGTTCTGGGCTCTGCACAGCTGCTCCTCATTGGAGAGTGAGCTGGTTGCCTGTGGAGGGAGGATAATTGTTACTCAGAGCAATGAGCTACTGGTGGGTAAAACTGAACAAATGTGTGTGCATAATCTGTAAAGTGTGGAGTGCTGATATTGAGTGACTCGCCTGTCTTTTCTGTGTCCTCTCCAGGGTGTTTGGGCAAATACTACCCCGGGGGTCCAGACACCATTTATAGGTTCTGGGAGAGGCCATGGAAAAGTGTGGGGAGATAATCGTTTATGGGTTTTTGTGGTGTTTCATTTGGTGCAGGATAAAATATGAAATATTTATAAAAAGTAAATTTAAATGTCTATATTTATTAAAGTGTACAAAGGCTTTTAATAATAAGTATTTCTCACAGAATAGCATAAATTAAACAGAATTGAAGATTGTCACAGTTTTTGTCTGTAGTAATTAGGTCAAATGCTGGCGCCATCTTGTGACGTCATCAGGCGAAGACAAACGTAAACAGCTAAAGCTGATTGTTACACAGAAGAGCAGGAAGTTGTGAGTGATTTCAGCAAAGACCTAGTTTATGTGCAGCTTTGGAGGAAGAAGTTAGATGTAGTGATGAAGAAGAAGTCCTACTGAAGGACTGCAACCCCATTTCTTATCTTTAGCCTGATTGTTCAGGAAGCAACGATGGCATGATTGTTTGGTACCTGAACCGAAAATGTTGAAAGGCAGACGATTTGAGTGCTTAATTTAAAAAAAAAAAAGGCAAAAACTCACCCAGAGTGGAGAAAGTTGGACTTCAAAAAGTGATGAATCAGGAGAAAGGAGCTGGAGGAACACCTGAGGGACGGTACAGGAAATAAACACAGAGGAAATGAAGCAGGATCCTAACCAAAGGCTAAAGGTGAGCGCTAATCTGAACCTAAACATAGAGAACCGAACACAGAAGAATCTCAACACAAAGGAAGCACCACCATTAACACCCCAAAATAATCCAAGACCAATAAAACGCCTCATGGATCATTACAGAATCTGTGGAGGGAACCAGAGATTAGGGTGATGGCAGAGAGTTGCTTCCAATCAGAAATCAGTTCCTTGATTCTAAGCCTCAGACCGCATCAGTCGCACCAGCCCGGTTCGGTCCGCTTTAACTCAACTCCAGACCGTCTGCCTAGGAAAGTCCCGTTCGTTTGGGGAGGCGTGAATACATAATCGAACCAAAAAAGGTTTGAACGCCAAGCGGACCAGAGACCGCTCCAAAAACAGAAAGTGCACTAGAGCGCAGGGCATTCTGGGTAAAAACAACCAAAGCTAACATGCTAGCGCTAGCAGCAGAAATGGCTCCTGGTCTTTAGCCTAAATAGAAATCCTCCATCCGCTAAAATCTGACACCTCCATCTTGTTTCCATCTGGTGAAGAAGGAAGTTGCTCTCAGTGTCTTCAGAGGTTTTGGTGTCGTTTCCTTCAGTGGTTCTTGGTGCAGCGCCCCCACAGGCCAGGAGGGGAACAGGTTGGTTTGGCTCAGAGCCACAGCAGCTGGAGGTGGAGCAGATGATGGATTTTGATCCCAACAGGACCGAGTCGACCGGCTCATCAGGAGGGAAGCATCCTGAATCTCTGAAGGTTCCGAATCATTTGGGTTAAACTGCTGAGATGAAAACTCAGATTCATTGAGGTAAAAGCTGTTCAAACAAGCAGTAACCCGGCATGCTCGCCGTGTGCGTGCGTGCGTGGGTGTGGTTTTCCCGTAGAGCCGTGATGAAACATGGATCACGTTTTTGTTCCGGTCTGATAAATCAAAGCTTTGTGGGCTTTGATGTGGTTTTCTTTAGCAGTGAGTACTTTGGCTTTATGATCAGTTCTCTCTCTGTGTGTGTGTGTGTGTGTGTGTGTGTGTGTGTGTGTGTGTGTGTGTGTGTGTGTGTGTGTGTGTGTGTGTGTGTGTGTGTGTGTCTGGGGGGAGGGCTACTGTCTGTGCAGCTCCTGCCACAGTTTGTGATGGTACGTTTATGCAGAGAGATGTTTATTTGTATTTCTGGGTCTTCTGATTGTTCAGTGGTGAAAGATGGAAGTTTTGCTGACTGTGGCAAACATTCAGCTGCAGAGGAGGAGCATCTCCAAAGGGTTTCAATGTGTGGTAATGCTACCCAAACATCAGCTTACTGTCCGTCTTTTCCCACATTTCATAAGTTATAACATTTTTGGAGAACTGTATTTTTTAGCCAACACTAACTTTCTCCTTGGACACCACTCAAAGTTCAACAGTGACCGACTCCTGCAGATTCACCGTGTTTTGGTTTAAACTTATGAACATAGAAAATAATCCTGGTTCTTCTGTTTCTCTGCTGTGTCGTTTCTAACCTCCAGTCGGTCGTGGCAGACGGTTCCGCCGGTACTGATCCAGGTTCTGCTAGAGCACAGGTGTCAAACACAAGGCCCGGGGGCCAAATCTGGCCCGCCGCAGCTTTTTATGTGGCCCTCTGGACTCCAAATTACATCAATAAGTCCTTCCAGTTTTTCACAAATCTGCAAAAATCACACAAAATCAACAAATTTCCAAATTTTTTCCTGACTTTACTGCTAATTTTCTCAAAATTGGTCAAAAACGTTGAATCCGTAACCGATATGACGAGTGATAGTCACATTTGACATCATACATTAGCGTAAATATTGTAAAAAAAATAATGATTACAAATATTTCTTAATATTCACCACAAAATCTGTCATTTTGATTGCAAAAATAAACACTAAAATAATCACAAATCCCAGAGGAACAGCTATTTATTGATATTTTAACAGTTTTATTGGTTTTATCAATAGATTCTGGTGCAACCGGCCCTTTAAGAACGTTCAGATTTTTGATTCGGCCCAAAATAAAAATGAGTTTGACACCACTGTCCTAGAGGCTTTTTACTGTTAAAGGGGAGTTTTTTCTCTCTATACACCCTTTTCACAGTGACGTCAGACAATGGCCGCCATAACTCGAAACGGTGTATCTTTACTTCCGGTGTGATTTTGCCTCGGGAAACTTGACTGAAAAATTCACGGATACTCATTATCTTAAGGATATAATAAAATGTAAAGATAATAATAACAGCATTAAAGTGTTAGATAACCATCATTACTCATTGTCAATCCATCATTCTCTATGTGTAAAATAAACAGCCGATCGGAGAGTAAACCAGCTAGCAGCAGCTTTAGCCACATTTGGGAAAATAAACACCGCTGTCCGTCAGCGCTGTAACGTTTAGAGATTCACTTTATTTATCAACTTTAATAAAACAGCATTTAAGTGTTAGCCGTTATTAGTCATTGTCAATTTATCATTTTCCAACTGTATTTAAAGGAACCAGCCTCCGATTGGAGAGTAAACCAGCTAGCAGCAGCTTTAGCCACAGTTAGGAAACATAAACACCGCTGTCTGTCAGTGCTGTGTTGTTAAAAGTTTCACTAAAATCACTGACATCTTCTAACACTGTTTAGAAAAGCATGTTAAATATTGATTTAAGCGCCATCTGCCAAATAATTTCCATATTCTGATGTGATTCACAATTTCTCCTTTTGTTTTGTTGTCCATCTCTCTCAACAGTAGCCGACCGAACAACCCACCATATCTGGGATGATCCAGTTGCTCTGTCCATGGCAGGTTCAGTCAATCAGCTGTGGGACATCTGCTGCCTAGTCAAAGTATCATGGGCCTCTTGATTTAAAAGGACAAACCAGTTCAGAGCCTCTCTGCTCCTGCAAGTCACTTCATGGATGAACTCACTACTGCTAGCAGCTGTTAGAAATGAAATCTTTGTGTATCTATTCTGTAGTTAATATCTATATGTATCTATTAATAAATGAATAGATGTTGTGTAGAGTTCTGTAAAAACTACTAACTTCTCTTGAGTAATTCTACATATGTGCAACTTTTACATTTAAATTGCTTCTTTTTGTAAATTTTACACATCTGGCTACAAAGTATGTGGAGGAGAAGAAATGCTAAAATTAAAGCTGCTATTGTGGAACAAAGACATGAGGTTTGTGGCTGTTTCTTTAAAACATCTATTTAATAATTACATTAAACACTTTACATGGTTACTACATTACACAAACATAATTACCACAGTTAATTTAAGCCATTGATAGAGAAAAAGTAGTTACAAAATAAATATCAATTTTATTTCAACAGTATGTACTCAGGGTTTACAACTTAAGAAGACAAACATGTTGGGTCCTTGGTGTGAGCCAGTCTGCAGTGAACTGGTGCCAGTCTGCAGTGAACTGGGGCCAGTCTGCAGTGAACTGGTGCCAGTCTGCAGTGAACTGGGGCCAGTCTGCAGTGAACTGGTGCCAGTCTGCAGTGAACTGGTGCCAGTCTGCAGTGAACTGGTGCCAGTCTGCAGTGAACTGGGGCCAGTCTGCAGTGAACTGGTGCCAGTCTGCAGTGAACTGGGGCCAGTCTGCAGTGAACTGGTGCCAGTCTGCAGTGAACTGGGGCCAGTCTGCAGTGAACTGGGGCCAGTCTGCAGTGAACTGGTGCCAGTCTGCAGTGAACTGGGGCCAGTCTGCAGTGAACTGGTGCCAGTCTGCAGTGAACTGGGGCCAGTCTGCAGTGAACTGGGGCCAGTCTGCAGTGAACTGGTGCCAGTCTGCAGTGAACTGGGGCCAGTCTGCAGTGAACTGGGGCCAGTCTGCAGTGAACTGGTGCCAGTCTGCAGTGAACTGGGGCCAGTCTGCAGTGAACTGGTGCCAGTCTGCAGTGAACTGGGGCCAGTCTGCAGTGAACTGGGGCCAGTCTGCAGTGAACTGGTGCCAGTCTGCAGTGAACTGGGGCCAGTCTGCAGTGAACTGGTGCCAGTCTGCAGTGAACTGGGGCCAGTCTGCAGTGAACTGGTGCCAGTCTGCAGTGAACTGGTGCCAGTCTGCAGTGAACTGGTGCCAGTCTGCAGTGAACTGGGGCCAGTCTGCAGTGAACTGGTGCCAGTCTGCAGTGAACTGGTGCCACTCTGCAGTGAACTGGGGCCAGTCTGCAGTGAACTGGGGCCACTCTGCAGTGAACTGTGGCCAGTCTGCAGTGCACTGGGGCCGGTCTGCAGTGAACTGGGGCCAGTCTGCAGTGAACTGGGGCCAGTCTGCAGTGAACTGGGGCCAGTCTGCAGTGAACTGGGGCCAGTCTGCAGTGAACTGGGGCCAGTCTGCAGTGAACTGGGGCCAGTCTGTAGTGAACTGGTGCCAGTCTGCAGTGAACTGGTGCCAGTCTGCAGTGAACTGGTGCCAGTCTGCAGTGAACTGGTGCCAGTCAGCAGTGAACTGGTGCCAGTCTGCAGTGAACTGGTGCCAGTCTGCAGTGAACTGGGGCCAGTCTGCAGTGAACTGGTGCCAGTCTGCAGTGAACTGGGGCCACTCTGCAGTGAACTGGGGCCAGTCTGAAGTGAACTGGGGCCAGTCTGAAGTGAACTGGTGCCAGTCTGCAGTGAACTGGGGCCAGTCTGAAGTGAACTGGGGCCAGTCTGCAGTGAACTGGGGCCAGTCTGAAGTGAACTGGGGCCAGTCTGAAGTGAACTGGTGCCAGTCTGCAGTGAACTGGTGCCAGTCTGCAGTGAACTGGTGCCAGTCTGCAGTGAACTGGGGCCACTCTGCAGTGAACTGGGGCCAGTCTGAAGTGAACTGGGGCCAGTCTGAAGTGAACTGGTGCCAGTCTGCAGTGAACTGGGGCCAGTCTGAAGTGAACTGGGGCCAGTCTGCAGTGAACTGGGGCCAGTCTGAAGTGAACTGGTGCCAGTCTGCAGTGAACTGGGGCCAGTCTGCAGTGAACTGGTGCCCGTCTGCAGTGAACTGGTGCCAGTCTGCAGTGAACTGGAGCCAGTCTGCAGTGAACTGGTGGATGACAGAGACGATGCTATACTGTAGTGAGCAGTTTGAAGCAGACGTCCCACCATGTGATCCACTGGGTTTTCCCAGCTGAGCACAAACTTCATGCACTTTGTTTCCACAGCAGAATCAAGTTTAACTTGTTAAAAGGGATATTAAGTTATTATTCTTTTTTTATTAATTTACTTCAGGTAATGTCGCTACTTAGCGGCTGGTGAAACTAGAGGAGGGTTTAATACGATCAAGCATTTACATGACGGGTGGCAACACGAGTCTATACTATAAACATGTGATTAAGATTACAGCCTAAACACGTTTTATTTCCAAAACTGAAAGGCTACGTAATGTTAGCCAGCTAACAAATTACTACTGCTAGCCTAGCATATCAACTAGCAGCTAGAAAAAACCAAAACACGAACCTTGGTAGTCAAACTGGAATCAATCAGCAGGAATTTGTCCAGTTTAGATGTTGATGAAGAAAAACTGTATGAAATAGTGATATATCTTTAAATCGTATTAGTGGCAGCAGCTTTAGAGTCCAGAAACAGCGTTAACTACACACACCGGAACTAAAGATACACTGTTTAGAGCCATAACGGAAGTTGTGTGACGTCATGTGAAAAGGGTCTATTGATGTAAAGTCAGTGACACAATACAAGCAGGTGCTGTCGCCCCCTGCTGGTCAGGAGGAGTGAACGCTGCTAGTCAACGACTCGATGCTCTGCCGAGTTTCCTTAAAACATTTTAAACTAATTTGAATAATAAACTGAACATAATGCACCGATTGATAACTGGTGATTTGGCATTATAAAAATAAATTGATTTCAAATATAAAGTATGGATCTTCAGGCTTGCAGATCTTTTCTAGGCTTTTTTTAATTATTATTTCTTCTACGTTTCTTTACCAGGTGGAAATCATGGCCGCTTGCAGTCCAGACTTTTTCCTGCTCAGATGTTAAAACTCTTCATCAGATGAAGAAGTTAAACTTTTCCAGATGTTGAAAACAGGACATCAGGTTCCAATTTTCCTTTAATATCTATAAACTTTTTCACCAAGATGGGAAATATTTCTAATTTGATGTGTTTTGTAGATTATTTCATCATCAGTTTCATTTAATTATCCCAGCTTTGTTTTTTTAGAAATGCTGTAATGTCAGCAGACTGCCACTAGAGGGCGCCACAGACGAGCTTTAAACTTTACGAAGCAACAGAGGAAGAACCACGTCGAGAAACAGTTTATACTTTTAAACAAAACTCTTTATTTAATGAGCATAATTTATTTTTTCAGCTCCAGAAAAAAAAGTTGAAACGTGAAGTCATGGAGGAACTGGTTTAATAAAAACCACCAACAGATGAAAGTTAAATCTAACGTTTTAGAAACGGCATTGCTTCAGTTACATAAACTCAAACCTGGCAGATTAATTTAATGTAATGATGATTTGCTGCAATAACCGTTTATTTCTCTTTAAGTGGAGCCGCGGTTGCTAGGAAACGTCTGAACGTTGTGACCATGAAAACTTCCCAGTTAATTACTAAGCATTGCTGGAAAAAGCTGCGTTCAGAAGAACCCCAAACATTTACCGACTCACGCAGCAGCGTTTATCTTCTGTCCCTGACCACAGAGCTGATCCTGCAGATTACCGGCTCTGACCTCTGCTGACCGGCTGATTTTTACCGGCTCTGACCTCTGATGACCGGCTGATTTTTACCGGCTCTGACCTCTGCTGACCGGCTGATTTTTACCGGCTCTGACCTCTGCTGACCGGCTGATTTTTACCGGCTCTGACCTCTGATGACCGGCTGATTTCTACCGGCTCTGACCTCTGCTGACCGGCTGATTTTTACCGGCTCTGACCTCTGATGACCGGCTGATTTTTACCGGCTCTGACCTCTGCTGACCGGCTGATTTCTACCGGCTCTGACCTCTGCTGACCGGCTGATTTTAACCGGCTGACCTCTGCTGACCGGCTGATTTTTACCAGCTCTGACCTCTGCTGACCGGCTGATTTTAACCGGCTGACCTCTGCTGACCGGCTGATTTTTACCGGCTCTGACCTCTGCTGACCGGCTGATTTTTACCAGCTCTGACCTCTGCTGACCGGCTGATTTTTACCGGCTCTGACCTCTGCTGACCGGCTGATTTTTACCGGCTCTGACCTCTGCTGACCGGCTGATTTCTACCGGCTCTGACCTCTGATGACCGGCTGATTTTTACCGGCTCTGACCTCTGCTGACCGGCTGATTTTTACCGGCTCTGACCTCTGCTGACCGGCTGATTTTTACCGGCTCTGACCTCTGCTGACCGGCTGATTTTTACCGGCTCTGACCTCTGCTGACCGGCTGATTTTTACCGGCTCTGACCTCTGCTGACCGGCTGATTTTTACCGGCTCTGACCTCTGATGACCGGCTGATTTTTACCGGCTCTGACCTCTGCTGACCGGCTGATTTTTACCGGCTCTGATCTCTGCTGACCGGCTGATTTTTGGATCCAGATTAGAGTCCGGCTCTTTCCCTCCAACAGAAACACTTTTTCCAGATCCGTTTCTCTGTGGGCGCAGCGTCGGTGGCCGTTTTCCGGCTCTGCCGGTCCATCTGGTGCAGAATGAGGAGGAACAGCGCCGAGGCGATGAGGGCCACTCCGGACATGAGGAAGCCCGTCCCGTAGTTCTCCATCTTGTCAATGAAGAAACCTGAACGGAAAGCAGAAAAGGGCCAGAAATAAGAAGTTTATGAGAAATTATTTAAACCTGAAATGCAAATATAAATTATTGCTAACTAGGGCTGAACCGATTCCTCGAGTGATTCGAGAGCCTCGATTATTAAAATTCCTCGAGGAAAATGTTCCTGCCTCGAAGCTTCGTTAATTTATGTTTTATCATTTAGCGCACCGTGTTTCAGCCGGAACATTATCTGCGTTGCGCGGAGCTCTGACTTCCGCCTCTGAGTTGTTGACGGAAGCTACGTGTTAGCGGCATAACGTCCAATCTTCAAGTTCGGCCCGCGGGGATTTTACTGATTGGTGATAATTCCGGGTTTTCATCGTTTTTTCTGGGACCAATAAACATCCTTAAAATGACCGGCGCGATGCCGGGAGTTCGGCAGCCTTTCTGCTCCGGAGCTGCTGGTTGAACGGCGGGAAGAAGCTGAGGAGGATTTATACAGGTGAGCGGAGAGACTGAACACGGCGGGCGGCTGAGGGTTGATGCTTACAGGGTAAGAGCAGCTTTACGGACGAACCGCACAATAAACTGATATCATCCCGGTCTGAACAAACGGGAGGCGGAACATGGCGGGTAGATGAGTTTCTGAACGGAGGAGCCGTAAATATCCCGTATTGCTCCCCCGGTCTACAAAACAGTAACTAGTAGGGAAGCTCAAAGGTGGAAAAAATAGACTGATGTTGATATCCGATAGTAACACTGGTGTTATGGAAGATTTACCAATATTTTATTTCATAATTGTTTTTATCCAATTACTCGATTAATCGTAAGAAAAATCTATAGATTCCTAAAATAATCGTTTACAACAGCCCTAATGCTAACAAACAGGAAAAAGGACACAGGTGGAAGCTGCCCTACTTAATGAGCAGGACTTTGAAGCTGGTCTTCAGAGTCTGAGAGGTAAATAGCTTCTGTGTCAGGCGGAGCTAAAAATAGAAACTCATTGTCTATATTTGACTCAGATTAATCTGACACCAGTTTCACCCCAAAAGAGACTAAAATAAAATATCAAAGTGAAAAAATTCAAAGCCAACAATGAAGCGTTTCTGCAGGAAGTCCAGCTGAAAGCGTCTGTTTGACTCGGACACTTTCTGCTCCATCAGGCCGGGACGCTCCAGGCGTGGAGGGTTTGGAAGCTGATCATAAGTCATTTTTTTCTTATTAATACACAGACGATCAATTTCCAGTTTCTAAAAGTGATAAAAAAAAGTGACTCCATAAACACAAATGAGACAGAAAGACACTAAATACCATTAAATCTGCTCCAATAGAGCAATGAGATGCTGAGATGTTCTCTCTATTATTACAGGACGTAAACAATCCATCCATCCATCCATTTTCTTCCGCTTATCCGGGTCGGGTCGCGGGGGCAGCAGCTTCAGAAGGGAGGCCCAGACTTCCCTCTCCAGCCTCTTCCAGCTCCTCCAGGAACCCCAAGGCGTTCCCAGGCCAGCCGAGAGACATCGTCCCTCCAGGTGTCCTGGGTCTCCCCTCCTCCCGGTGGGACCTGATCTCCTCACCAGGGAGGCGTCCAGGAGGCATCCTGACCAGATGCCCGAGCCTCAACTGGCTCCTCTCGACGTGGAGGAGCAGCGGCTCTACTCTGAGTCCCTCCCGGATGACCGAGCTTCTCTCTCTAAGGGAGAGCCCAGCCACCCTGCGGAGGAGGAAACCCATTTCGGCCGCTTGTACCCGTGATCTCGTTCTTTCGGTCATGACCCAAAGCTCATGACCATAGATGAGGGTGGGAACGTAGATCGACCGGTAAATCGAGAGCTTCGCTTTTTGGCTCAGCTCTCTCTTCACCACGACGGACCGGTACAGCGCCCGCTTCACGGCAGACGCTGCCCCAATCCGCCTGTCGATCTCCCTTCTTCCCTCATTCGTGAACAAGATCCCCAGATACTTAAACTCCTCCACTTGAGGCAGGACGACCCCCCTGACCCGGAGAAGGCACTCTACCCTTTTCCGGCTCAAGACCATGGCCTCGGATTTGGAGGCACTGAGCCTCATCCCGGCCACTTCACACTCGGCTGCGAACCGCTCCAGTGAGAGCTGCAGATCATGATCCGATGAAGCCAACAGGACCACATCATCCGCAAAAAGCAGAGATGCGATCCTAAGGCCACCAAAACGGATCAACACCTCGGCTGCACCTAGAAATTCTGTCCATAAAAGTAATGAACAGATTCAGGACGTAAACAACAACTTTAAATTATGCTTCATGTTTTCAAAAACCCAACCAAACTTTTACTTCTAATTAAAGGAACCGATGAGGTTAGCTGGAGGGAAAATCCGTTCAGCAGCGTGAGCGAACATTTAGAAAGCCAACAGCCATGAAATGAACGCTGCAGCTTCTGATTATTTCAAACTGCGATCCTGACAGAATCATGAAGGAAAAGAGCTGCGACAGGATCCAGTTTTACTGGACGGAGCTTTTTATTTACCCCATCAAAAAGCAGTGAAATACTGTAAAACAGTGACGGTTTGACCAACGAGCTTTAAACGTTGAACTGGAGATGTAAAGGTGCACAGTAAAAAAATAACAGCAGTAATTTAGGTTGTTTGGCTCGTGACAAGAAAAAAGTTGCATTTTATTTTCAAAAGTTATGTTTTCACCATGTTAATTCATTTATAAACGTCAGAATTAGAAAGCTAAAGATGTAGTTAGAGGACTATATATTTGGCTCAAAACAAAAATATTTAGTTTGAAGCTAAACAACCAAACCGGTGGACAACCAAAATAAAAGCTATTTCAGAACTAAATGCTTAGCTTGCTAGTTAGCTTGATGACTTAGTATATAGTTTGGAGCTAAATACGTAGCTTGCTAACTAGCTTGATGACTTAGTATATAGTTTGGAGCTAAATACGCAGCTTACTAACTAGCTTGATGACTTAGTATATAGTTTGGAGCTAAATACGTAGCTTGCTAACTAGCTTGATGACTAATCTTAAATTAGTCATCAAGCTAACTTAAAATTTAGCTTGATGACTAAGTATATAGTTTGGAGCTAAATATGCAGCTTGCTAACTAGCTTGATGACTTAGTATATAGTTTGGAGCTAAATACGTAGCTTGCTAACTAGCTTGATGACTTAGTATATAGTTTGGAGCTAAATACGCAGCTTGCTAACTAGGTAGCAATATTTAGCTCGATATAAACGAGACAACCATCGGGGCCTACCAGCGATGGGCGGCCCCAGCAGGCCTCCGCTGCTGCGGATCAGCATGAAGAAGCCCAGCGCGCTGCCCAGCCGCTCCACGCCCACCACCTCCGGCAGCACCGTGATGTGGACGGCCACCGTGGCGCCGAACACCAGGCCGTGGGCGGCGCTGAAGGCCACCAGCCCCGGGAAGGTGGAGGCCAGCGGGCACAGCAGCAGCACGGCGCCGAGCAGAACCACGGTGGCGGTGAGCTGCTGGACCTGCTCCGAGAGAAAACAGAACCGCGTCAACTTCCTGTCATGATGGTGGACGTAGATCACAGGTGTCAAACTCAAGGCCCGGGGGCCAAATCTGGCCCGCCGTAGCTTTTTATGTGGCCCTCTGGACACCAAATTACATCAATAGGTCCGTCCAGTTTTTCACAAATCTGCAAAAATCACACAAAATCAAAAAATGTCCACATTTTTGTCCTGATTTTACTGCTAATTTTCTCAAAATTGGTCAAAAACATTGAATCCGTAACCGATAGAGCGAGTGATAGAATCACATTTAACGTAAATACTGTAAAAAAAATAACAATTACAAATATTTCTTAATATTCACCACAAAATCTGTCATTTTGATTGCAAAAATAAACACTAAAATAATCAGAAATCCAGGAGTAACAGCTATTTATTGATATTTTAACAGTTAAATTGGTTTTATCAATAGATTCTGGTGCAACCGGCCCTTTAAGAACATTCAGATTTTTGATTCGGCCCAAAATAAAAATGAGTTTGACACCACTGACGTAGATGAACATGCGTGAATATTTGAGTCACCGGAAGTGGATTAAATACTTAGCTTGCTAACTAAACATTTAGCTTACTAATTAATTATTAAATATATATAATAAATATTAGCACATACAAACATTTTAATGTGAAGGTAAAATCTGCTACAGGAAGGGTCTGTATCTTCACCATGTTATTCATAAATTCAGAGCTAGCAGGCTAAATATGTAGCTAGCATATTTAGCTAAAATACCTGGATAATGTGCAAATTCACTTGCCAATAACCGGAAGTATATTGCCGTAAATAATAGCTGGATCTTATGAGAAAGCTACATATTTAATTTATAAGTTAAATATTTGGCTAGCTCAGGAATAACTAAATGCTTAGCTAGCTCAGAACTAATTATTTAGCTTGTTATCTAAATTTTTACATTAAAATGAAATACTTGGTTTAACTTCAGACGTAAGATTTAGCTTGTAAGCTAAGCTTAGAGCTATAGATTTAGTTTGAAGATAAATATTTAGTAGTTAAATATTAAATGTTTAATATGTAATATTTACATAATACCAACATATTTAGCTATGAGCTAAGTATTTAGCTATAAATTAAATATTCATCTTTATAACTAAGCTTTTAGTTTGGGACTAAACATTTAGTGTAGTTTACAGATAAGAAGTGATTTGAAAAAGTGTCCCCCCCCTCCCCGATCTGTTTCTGCTTGTGTCCCATGATGGTGATCGCACCGTCTGAATCAGCCTCAGGTTCGCCACCCAGCCGAAGAAGATTCTGCCGAAGAGGTCGAGCACCGCAGAGATGGACAGCAGCGCCGCCGCCTGGTACTCGCTCAGCCCCTGGCTGCGAGCGTACGGAACCAGGAAGAGCGACGGCGCGAAGAACCCGAGCGCCGCAAACACCCCGAACATGGAGTAGACCATGAAGCGGCCGTTGGTGATGAGCGTGTAGTCGACATAGTGCTGGACTCCAGTCCTCAGTTGGGTCCTCTTTGGACCGGTTGAAGAGTTCCCGGCCACACTGGACGTCTCATCATCAACACGATCTCTCACAGTCTCCTGGTCGTTAATTTCCAGGACGTTCAGCTCACTTTCCAATCGAAAGCCCAGCTGGGTTTCCTCCAGGTCTCCTTTCTGGAGGCTCTCCTCTTCTTCTTTGACCTTTCTGATAACGTTAGCATCTCTTGGGGCCCTCAGGGGCCGGAGCAGCATGCCGCACACGCACAAGTTGAGCTGCAGCCCCCCCAGGATGAGCAGCGCGCCCCTCCAGGAGAAGCTGTCGATCAGCAGCTGGAACAGCGGCGTGAGGCTGAACGTCAGGATGCATTCTCCAGCGCTAGCCAAGGCGTTGGCGACCGGGCGCCTCCTGTCGAAGTACAGGCCCAGCATGGTGACGGCGGGGGTCCAGGTCAGCGCGTAGCCGAAGCCTGCAGCAACCAAACGGATCAGGAGCCAAACCCACCAGAGCACGTCCTCATCTTTCTGTGTTTGCTCCACTCACCGTTTAGGAAACCCACAGTTATGTAGAGCTCAGTCAGACTGCGGGCCAAAGCGCCGAACACGACGGCGGCGCTGCAGATGAGGCCGCCCGAGATGACCACAGCGCGATGGCTGAAGCGCGCACTCAGAGCGGAGGAGACCGGGGCTGAAACGCAGCTAACAGTTAGCTTACTGAGAAAATTCATTGGATTTTTCTTTTTAAAGAAACAAGAAGAGAAAACTTTCAAAATTAGACTTTGACAGTCTCTATTTAACTCTGGGTTCAGAGACTCCTGCAGAACTCATTCACTCACAAACCTTTCATGTAGTTTGTCATCGTAAACTACCACTACATGTCTATCTGCTAACATGCTAATAGCGGAGCTAATTTTCAGAGTTAGCAAGTTAAGACTCGCTAAATGCTATTTCTTTTAGCACAAAGTGGTTTGTTGAAATGTACTAAAAGTAAAAATATTGACTGTTTTTTGCTAGAAAATTTCTGCAATTAATCAAAAATTTTTCAGATTTTTCCATCAATTTTTTTTTACTTTTCATACTTAGAAATTTCTTGGGTTTTTTTGTTGTTTTTTTGGAAATTTCTGAGACAAATCTAAAAAAATATGAGTTTTTGGCAGAAATTGACTTCCTTTTCTATTGACAGTGGAATAAAACATTGTCGTACTTTTGTCTATTTGCAGACCTTATAGATGAAAACAAGCACAAAGGACAGGAAAACAAAGGAGGAGTAAATTCTCACCAAGAAACTTATAAAAAGAAGAAATTTCTGAGTTTGAAAATGTAAAAAAAAATGTAGATTAATCTAAAAATTTCGGAGTTTTTTGGCAGAAATGTCCTTTTCCTCTTATTTTTCCATCTCAGCCCTAATACTCCGCCGTTCTGTCCTCTGTTTTCAGCAGATGAAAACTTCAGAGGTTTGCTGGAGGCAAGCGAGGAGCGGGTGGAGAGAGAGCTACCTGCTATGTGAATGGTCGCCACGGCGATGGAGGTGATCCATGACGTTCCTGCTGCCGTGGTTTCAAAGTACTGCTGGATCTCAACAAAAAATACACCGAAGGACTTGATCACACCGAAGGTCAGGCCAAAGACGAAGAAGCAGGAGAGCAGGATGAGCCAGGCGTAGCCGCCGTCGGGCGCTGCGGCGGCGGCGGGCGATGCTGCGGCGGCGGGCGCTGCGGCGGCGCCGGGCAATGCTGCGGCGTGGCGCGATGTTGCGGCGCCGGGCAATGCTGCGGCGTCGGGCGACGCTGCGGCGCCTCCCCTCTTCCCTGCATTCTCTGGAGGATCCATGCTGACCAGCTGGGGTTTCTGCAACACTTTAACACATAAACATAAATGTTATTTGTTCGTCTCTTGGGCAGCAGCTCATATTTTAATACGTTGAGTGGAATGTGTCCCCTTCGCTCCAGGGATGTCGCCATGCGGTCAGAAGAAACTTTGAATGAAGGCCGTTGGGGACGTCTGACCGCCCCTCTGACGGGGCAGAGGAAAGCGGACACCTTCTCCAACAAGCCCGGCTGCCGGCGGGCCGAAGGCCGGGACCGGACCGGACCGGACCGGACCGCCTCCAGGACCTTACAGCTCCATTTGCCTCCCGTCTGGATCTCTGAACTCACCTCAGGGTTTTTAACCAATCAGATTAAATGTGAATCAGTTCACTGAGTTCTGCACAGAATCGGATCAGAAAGAAAAGGTTTTAAATAAAAATGAGCCCTACGGCTCCACAGAGCCGCGATCCGAGTGTTTTCTGTCCGTTTGGAAACAAACCTCAGCCTCCATCTCCGAGAGCCGGACGGGTTTCCCAGGCAACGGTAATCAGAAAAACCGCGTTGTTGCAGGAGTGTTTACAGAGCAGCAAGGAGCTGATTATGGGATGTTCGCTTCTGAAATATTGACATGTTTAATGTAATGACAGACTCTGAAAACAAAGTTCTGCCACAAACCATCATCATCATCACCACGTTCCAGCCAGGAACCTCAGAAAGGAAAATGATAACATGCCAGGGAGACAGAAGAATGGGCCTAGTCAAAGTACAGACCTAAATCTGACAGAGAGTTTGAGCCAAGACTTGATTATTTCTGTCCGTACAGGTTCTGCATGGAAGAATCCATAAAAAAAAGTTGATTTCTAGACATGCAGCGCTGGTGGAGACGAACCCAGAAGCAACTGGAGCAAAAGGCGGTTCTATACAAACGCACACCGCACTTTTCAGATTTTTATTTATTAAAATAACAAAACGTGGATCATTTCACAAATATGAGCTCTCTTGGTTAGTCACATAAGATCTCAGCGATGTGATTCAACCTGCTGCTGATGTCATAATCGCCGTCCTGCACAGCGGAGATTCAATCTGTCATTGTTTAAATGTCTTCCTTTCCTGGGTGTTTCTCTTTTGAAGCAGGTCTAAATTATCCAGCAGGAACAATCTGAACTCTTCCACTGGCTGTTGATTTACAGACAGGAAGTGGATTCTGCTGAAGCAGCGAAACGCAGCGAGAGGAAACGATCTTTTCAAACTAAAATGACTTTATTTACGCCAGGTGAGTCATTAACCACTTTAAATAGACGATTAAGCTAAATAGATAACCAGGATGAGAATTATTGACCAGATTAATCTGATTGGTCCAGGTGTTCCGTCCAGAACCTGCCGGTACCAGACGGGTTCCTGCTGGTTCTGGAGGTTCTACAGACAGACTCTGAATACTTTCTAGACCAGGATTAAAGGCTCAGGTTATCCTGCCGTCAGAGAAAAGGACAAACTCCACTTTGCATCATTTGTTGCTGTTTAAACTGCTAACTTTCTGTCGTTTCTCCAGCTGCTCTGACCTCCAGCCGCTGGTACCGACCCGTGTTCTGGTTCTGCTAACGGGGAGTTTTTCCTCTCCACTGTCGCCCTGCGCATGCTCGCTGGGAGGAATGGCTGTAAAGTTGACAGCAACTCAATTCCAGGAGGAGTGAATCCTGCGTTTCCATTTATCACATAATTGCCCAATTTGACGTTTCAGAAATAAATTTTCTTAATGGAAATGCAGCAATTTTAAAAAACCCTCATATTTTTAAAGCAGTTAAAGCAGATTTATTTCACAACACTGTAAACCTCATGATCAACGACCGGATGTTTCCACTGGCGGAAACCACGAAGAAGAAGAAGACAGGAAGTAGTTACAGGATGATTATCTGCAGCCGATTTTAATTTAGTTTCGTATTTAATGGAAACGCTGTAATTACAAAATTATTATTATTTTTTTACATCATCAGAATGTAAACAAAGTTTAGACTCGATGCTCTGCTGGGTTTCTTTAGATAGAAACTTTATAAACTAATTTAAATAATGAACTAAACTTAATGCACTGACTGGAATGACTTTATTTTGCAAAGTGCCTCGAGACGTTTCTTGTGAATTTGCTCCCTAGAAATAAACCGAATTGAAAATGTTGAGGTGCACATTCAGATTTACATAGATAAAAGAACTAACTGTTCTTAAACTGTTATCTGTATACTAACTGGTTTTGTCGTTGCCTGCGGCGTTGGGTCACTCGGCGGCCATCTTGCTCCTGCAGCAGTCAGCTCTCCGGGTCCGGTGTTGGTCCGTCCGGCTCCGCTAACAGAGACGTCTCTCACCCAGATGAAGCTGCAACATGTCAGCCGACAGCAGCAACTCGGTTAAATAAAATGCTGATGTAACACGTGAGCCAAGTCTGACCTTTGAACCCCATTTTTCCCAGGATTCCCGGGTCTGTCGACATGCAGGCGAAGGTCAAAGTCCCACCAGATGCTGGGAAAACTTGTGTGATTCACCATCTACGTCGAGAGAAAGAGGTTTTGTCAAATTAAAACCTCATCATTTAACCTGTGCACTGTAAAAACACTAAATCTAACCGAGTATGTTTGGTCTAGTTTATGGTGAAAATACTTGAGTTGACTTCAAATAAGACAAATTTAAGTATATTTTCAGATTGTTTGAGGTCTCTTAATATTGATAAGGTGCTAAAATGGAAAAATGTTTTATTGTAAGTGAAAAAAATCTGCCAATGAAACCAATAATTATCAATGTTAAGAATTTATTTACCTAATTTGAAAAGTTATTTGAAAGCTGATTTTGTCTTTTTTCAAGTAAATTGAGATATTTGCGCTAAAAACCAACAGAAAACACCTTTGCGTTTTTACAGTGTAAAGAGCCATTTTTCCCCAGTTCAGGTAAATGAAACAGATTTAGTCGGTTTACATTTCCTTTTTGCTTCTCCTTTCAAAAGAAGATTGGTTTCACATCAGTTCAAAATGCTAAAAAAATAGATTAATAAACACGAAAACAAACATTAAAGCTTCAGAATGTTTTGGTTTCCGGAAACACAAAATATAGTTAGTTTTAGTTTTTCACCATTAATCACCGTTTTTATTCATTTCAGCTAACTACAACGTTTTCAGTTTTGGTTGTTTTTATTAGTTTTAGTTCGTAACCTTGGTCAGGATTTTTCCCGTTTTGTCTTTCAGAGCCTGAAAATCGCGAACATGTTTTCCGATCTGAACTATTGATCCAGGTCTCCATGGAAACTGGAGGCTCACGGCCTTCCTCTCGTGTTTACGTTCATCTATAAGACATTAACTCGGATCAGGAGCCTCCTGCTGTCGGAGCGTCACGGTTCACCGAACGTCTGTTTTCCTCCAGGTTGGTGAGTTTCTGAGAAGCTCAAAGGTTTTGGGCAAAGTTTGGATGTAAACCCGAGTCAGCAGCTTCGCGCTGATCATATTAAATATTAATGTTATCTATCCAGAGCCCGCAGAAACTCCTGGGAGCGAGCTTTGTGGAGCCGGCCACAGCGGGACGTTTCCACCCAAACTTTTCACTCTGACCAGAGGAAGCGGCCCGGTTCTGCAGCTCAGAACCGGACCAGGGGGAACCGGGCTGAACGTCCAATCTGCGCCACATGTGTGGAAATAAATGATAGTTTCCAAAGCGTCTGCAGACTGAAGGTTCATGTTTCATCCGACTTTCTCACAGCGGCCATTATTGTTGCTGAATTTTATTAGCTGGATGAACGAAAGTCCAGAAGAGAAACTGGATTCCAGCAGAACATCAGAACTGAGCATCAATCCTCATGTCTGTCTCTCTTTGTTAAGAAGATACGTACCAGCGTTCTGGAGGTTTTAACACTTTCATCAGCCTGACCTCAGATCAGCCGTTAGATCTGAGAAACTCAGAAATATGAGGAAAAATAATGAATCCTCCTTCTCTGCATTGTCCAGAACCATGTGGACGTTTCTGCATTTAATCATTTCGATGCAGCACAGAAACGCTGACAGATGCCTGAACCGATTAAAGCTTTATGAGACACCAAGATGTTTCTAATAATCAGAGTTCACACCGCAGGCCTCAGCGTCATTTTCAGTCACATTCATTGATTTTTTCTGTGGTTGTTCATGTTTACAAATATAGACGACTGTAAGTGATCCCCTGTGTGAAACCCAAAACTTTCTGCCGTTGCCTTGGAGACGGTGTTTTAATGTGCACATGTGGAAAACGGCACAAGAGAAAACACATTTACCGTCTCGCCTCTGCTGAAGGGAAACATTTGGACCCATTTTGGTCATCAAAACCAAACCTGAGCGTCGCTTTGATTCACGTTTGTCTGATTTACGGCGACACGCCGACATGCTGCAGGACGAAACGAACCCAAACAGGCCGACTGCATCAGGATCATTACTGTGAACACCAACAAGCCAGGGTGTGTGTGTGTGTGTGTGTGTCTGTCTGTGTGTGTGTGTGTGTCTGTGTGTGTGTGTGTGTGTGTGTGTGTGTGTGTGTGTGTGTGTCTGTGTGTGTGCGTGTGTGTGTGTGTGTGTGTGTGTGTGTGTGTGTGTGTGTGTGTGTGTGTGTGTGTCTGTGCGTGTGTGTGTGTCTGTGTGCGTGCGTGCGTGCGTGCGTGCGTGTGTGTGTGTGTGTGTGTCTGTGTGTGTGTGTGTGTGTCTGTGTGTGTGCGTGTGTGTGTGTGTGTCTGTGTGTGTGTGTGTGTGTCTGTGTGTGTGTCTGTGTGTGTGTGTGTGTGTGTGTGTGTGTGTGTGTGTCTGTGCGTGTGTGTGTGTCTGTGTGCGTGCGTGCGTGCGTGCGTGCGTGTGTGTGTGTCTGTGTGTGTGCGTGTGTGTGTGTGTGTGTGTGTGTGTGTGTGTGTGTGTGTGTGTGTGTGTGTGTGTGATGATTAAAGAACAGTGAGGCGGCTGGACGTCATCTGCTGAATTACCGTATTTACAGATAATCTTCGTTTTGTCCTGTGATTCTTTATAACAGTTCTATCTCTTCTTTAGTGAGTTTATTGAATCATTTCTAACTGAATCAAAGTTTTCCTGTCATCATACGTTCATGTTCTGTGATATTTCTAGAGAGCAGCTGAAACACCAGCCTGTCACCATTATCTATATCAGAATAATTGCTTCTGAGCTCAACAGCAGAACTGGAGGTGGAACTGGTTGCATGAGACGTTGTATTAAAACACCAGAAGAAGAAGAATATGGAGGGAGAGCAGATCCTTCCACAGATGGAAGGTTCTGGAGAACCGAACCCATTATTATCTTGGACCGCCTCGACCCGACGTCGCCTCCCTCTGGTACCGCAGAACAATAAAAGTCTTTCTGCTGATAATCACCAGCGTTGGGGCCACAGGAGGGAAGGTCATCGTTTCAAAACGCAGGTGAAGGACAACATGTTGGTGCGTCGCTAAATCATACCAGAAACGCTGAAAGCATTTTAACTCTTCAGGGATCAGAATAAAAACGTTCTGCAAAACAAAACGAGCCGCAATATTCAGGCGAGGCTACGTTAACTTTTATCTACATTTTTAGTTTATGCGTCAGTGCAGAGCAACATTATATTTTCTTTTATTCTTTTCAAGTGAAAATTGTTCCCCCTTTACTCCGATACCCTTTACTAAAACTGAACCAACAGATTATCTCAGCTGTCCCTCATCAGTAAACTGTTTAATTTAATCTCAGTTCTAATCCAGATGTGCTGGTTCTGAGGAACCCGACATAATCTGAACAAATATATTACATGATCACCAGGGTCCAGTTGATCTACTGCAGTAAAATATTTGGTCCACAGCAAGTTTCACATCTCCAACATAATCTGCAGCTTTAAAATTCCCTTCAGACTAAAACCTTTCATCATAAAGATCTCAGGAAAATAATTTCAATCCATTTCTGTAAGTTTCTCTGGTTCCATCATCAGTTCAAGCTTTGTTGGCGCTCTTCGTTAGAAACGGACGCCTGGCTTCGCTCATGTTGAGGTGAACTTTCTGCAGCTGCAGAGAGAAACCATCGTGACTAACATCCAAACGCATCATGCTTCCTGTTGCAGAGCTCAAAATGTCCCCGGCTTCAGGTGTTTTCAGATAAAGTCCGCCTCTTTTATCCGCCTGACAGCTCATCCATGCAGCCTCTCCTCGTTTCTCAGGTTATAGCGATCTGGCTTCACTTCTTGTGCATTTCTACCAAACTTGCACGGTTTTCCTTTGTTCTCCTCTTAATTGGTGCTGCAGGAGCATCACAACATCTGGACTGAAGTGTCAGGCTCCCGTTTCATTTCACTTCCTTAAATTGGCCGTTCCTGCTTTTCTGTGAGACTCATTGAACCGAGTAAATTCTTCATTTCGGTTTAAGCCTCCTGCTCTCGATCCAAATGGTCTCTGCAGGGATTTCTGTTCTGACAGTCAGTGTCTGTGTGGTTTAATTGGATCCTCGTCTAATCAGGAATCCAGCCGTGTGCGTCCAGAGCAAAGCCAGCAGAGGAGAGCAAACACTGATCCGATCTCACAACGAGGAGAGGAAACGAAGGACGTCTAGGTCAAAACGAGCCGGGCTGCACACGTTTCCCGATGAAACACGAGACCAGAAAATCTGAGTTATTGCTTTGGAAAACCACATGCAGGAGTTTTTTATTATTTAAATTTCACCAATTAGCACCATAATAATTTATCATCAGATTATTACATATTTACTTAGCGAGCTAGCTAAATATTTAGCTTCAAACTACATATTCAGTTAGCTAAATATTTAGCCCCAGGCTAATTATTGCACATTTTTGACTGAAACGTACACTAAAATGGAGCACCATCAGATTTTAGCCATTTCTAGCTAGCACTAACAAAACATTAGCTTTGTTTGTATTTACCCAGAATACCCTGCGCTGTAGTCCACTTCCTGCTTTTGGAGCGGTCTCCAGTCCGCTTGGTGTTCACATGCATTCAAACTGAACCGGAGTTCACTTCAACCGAACCCAGACGGAGGCGTGGAGGCGGAGCCGAGTTCGCTCTGTTGGTTCGATTAGCATCCAGACCTAACAAAACGGACTGGATTTGATTAAAATGGATGAAACAGGATTTATTGCATATTAGAAATGTTAAGAACTAGCAAAAAAAATCAATCTGTTTTGGTTGTAGAGCTGTGTTCTACAACCAAATCATTTTTGTACATTTTTAAATTAAACACAATGACTGAATTTGAGTTTATTCTAATTATTCTCATTAGAATAAACTTCAGCATCATTAACAACCTTATTTTGGGTTTTGCTTCCGGCTGACCAGATTTGCTTGTTTGGGTCTAATTGACGCCGTTTCACTAACGCCTCCCCCCAGGTGATGCCTCCTAGTGTGTAGAGCCATACTCCCAGTATAAAAGCCAGCGTGAAGCTGCACTTTCCTGAGGATTATGTTTCATCTGAATACTAACTGGAACAGCAGCAGAAGAAAAGCTTGAGGACGAACGAAGCAGCTGCTCTTCGTCACGTTTCCCTCCAGGCCGATCCTCTCCAGAGGTCATGGGGTCACGGCTGAAGGGCCCTTAACGTCGAGTGCTGGACTCGGTGTGAATCCTTCAGATCAGACCGAGCTGCTGCTGATGAAGACGGGATGAAAGACGAGCTGGCTCTGAATCTTAAACGTAAAGCTGCTTCTGGCTCCTCCTGGGACATCAGATTGTTGCAGACTGGCAGCACTTCAAAGCGTAATTACAGACAAAAAGCAGATTACTCCACACTCTTCCACCGTATGCTTACACTAAAGCTCTGAAATCTGGGTGAAGATTCACACTTCTGATGTTTCCTCATAATTGTGACCTTGTGTTGAAATCTGAAACGGCGTGGACAAAGGCTAGCAGGGAGGGGAGTAAAGCAGTGTTGATGCTCATTAGGCTGGAAAAGATGACACAGCCTTCCCTGCTTAGTATGCCACAGCGAGACACGCTGCGCAGGAGCTGCTGCTCCTTCTGAGGCGCACAACCAGGCTAACTTTGTTCCTAAATGTTCAGGAAAGATCTTCTGTCTCCCTCTTTTTCATATCCATCCTCCATCATACTGGCATTAATTAGGAATATTTTTAACACCTGGGTTATAATAACTTTGGGTTTTTCATTGTAGTTTAATTGCATTTCCTTGTAACTTTTTGTCTAATTCAGTTAGTTTTGGTTTTTAGAGTTTGATAGTTTTTATTAGGTAAATATTGTTTGGTTTGGGGGCTGCACAGTGGCGCAGTTGGTAGAGCTGCTGCCTTGCAGCAAGAAGGCTCTGGGTTCGATTCCCGGTCTTTCTGCATGGAGTCTCCATGTTCTCCCTGTGCATGGTGGGTTTTCTCCAGGTACTCCGGTTTCCTCCCACAGTCCAAAAACATGACTGTCAGGTTAATTGGTCTGTCTAAATTGCCCCTAGGTGTGTGTGTGTGCATGGTTGTGTGTCTCTGTGTTGCCCTGCGACAGACTGGTGACCTGTCCAGGTGACCCCGCCTCTCGCCCAGAACGTCAGCTGGAGAGGCAGCAGCACCTCCTGACCCCAATAAGGGACAAGGGTGAAAGAAAATGGATGGATGTTTGGTTTGGTTTAGTTTTTTCATACTAAAGGTTAATTTTTAGGTGCAGAATTCAAAAAGCTCAAAGTATTACATTGTGACACATCAATTGGGTAATGAATACTCAACAGGAGAACATTTTTAAAAACGGATTCAGTTGTTGAACAGCCAGCTGGCTGGCGTTTTCTCTAAACTTTCCCCGTCGCCGTTTTGCAGACTAGTGGAAATAAGCAGAAACTGTTTGTGTGAGAGAGAAAATTAAACTTCACATCAGTTTCAAAGGCTAATAAATAGAAAACGAATAAAACATGAAAATGAAGGATGTTATGTTTATAACTTCACTGTTTCATTAGCTTTATAAACGCACGATTTGGTTCCAGTTAGTTATATTTTTATTTATTTCAAATGTTCTCAATTTCAGTTTTTGTTATTTCGTTAGTTTTAGTAAACTATAATAATCCTGATGATCACATACCATGCTGCTAAACGTCGCCTCTTCTCTCAAGTCTGAATAGTTCATGTCCAGCATATGCGGGGTCTGCAGAAATGTTAGCTCCCCTTTCATATAGATAGAAGTTTTATGGAGAGAATGTCGGCCTTGTTGATCTTCCACAAGTACTACCGTTCTCATAAAGCACTTTAAAAACACCAAGAATTCAACAAGCATTCAAATTAGAAAGGACAAAAGAAAATAAACTACAAGTTCAATGAAATGCAAAGACTTAAGAAAGAGTAAAAGTCTCAGATTGAGTCAAAGGCCAAGGAGTAAAAATGTTAAAGTGGACACAGTTCTAATGTGATGAGAAATTTCTCCATAATTTGGGTTCAGTTCAGACCTCGGTCCGTCCAGCTGACCCGAGGCAGGAAGTCCATCTTCAAAAAGTCTTAAAATCATTTTAAAAACGTAGGTTGGCCTTAAATACGTCAAGCACTGGTTTTAAGTTCTGTTCAATGTCGCGCATGTAGTTTCTTTTCCTGGCAGGACTTTTCTGTCAGGTCAAAGGTCGAGTTGTGCAGATATTTGAGGTGGTTGAAGCTGCTGGTAACTAGCAGCTAACATAGCCTAGCTAGCTAGCTAGCTTAAAGAGCTCGACACCCCAGAGGCGGTGATGATCAGCTCCTGCGATGAGGCGACTAATGACATTCAAGCAGATTTTTAACTTGGACACACAGGTTAACAACTGGACACATGAAAGTTTAATATTTTCCAACTTTTGTCAGGATCCCCCAATCATATTTAGTCTTAAATTAGCTTTGCCTTCAGTGAGAACAGAAGTGGGGAGAGGACACGGCCCTGGGGGACGCCGGTGCTTGTAGCCAATCGATGCAGCTGCAGATCATTTACGTTTGCTCAGCTCTTCACCGCTTGAACTCTCTGAAAGTTTATCTCCGTAATCAGAGGGCCTCCCTACACCCACATTACAGGAACTGTGTATTTGTGCTGTGACCTCTGACCTCTAGACTCGATGAGCAGGAAATCCTCCCACCTCAGCATCACCATCATGAACGCGTGGGCGTGCAGCAGCAGCAGCACAGAGCTGAATATGAGACATTCAGCTCTGAAAACTCTGGATTTTAAACAAACAGGAGGCGGAAATGTGTGTTTGACTCGACTTCACAGCTTCAGCTCAGCCGTCGTTTAAATTACAGAAAAAGTTTGAAAAGAAAATAAACACCAACGTAAAGAAATCTGGCAGCGTTCTGGTCAGACGTCGTTTCAGCCGAGTCGCGTCGGACCTGCTGGAAAAAATAGAAACGGCTGCGGATCCGTCCCAGTGGGACCAGCAGGAACAGCCGGTTTGTCTTTTAATAAAACTAATTCTGTCATTATAGTTTTAATTAAAACTGAAACAAACGCGATTTTAAATCAAATTTCTCATAGTTTAAAAATGAGTTTCTAGTTTCTTCTCCATTTGATGAAGTCACCAAATAACTTTAATATCAAGCCGAACTTTGACCTTTGCTTTTCTCAGAACGTGGAGATTTCCAAAATAAAGAAATAATATAATAATTAAATACGCAAATAAATATTTGTTTCCATCAAATAAAAACTGACATTAATAAAACGACTCACCCAACAAAAGAAACTCTTTTTATGAATATGAGAAAATTAAATAAAGAGTTAAAAATAACAGTTAGTAAAATACATAAAGTTGATTTACAAAATAAAATACTATGAAATGTATAAACAAATAAATGCTAATAATAATTTATAAATACACCATTAAATAAATAAATGTCTCCATGAAATAAAATAAATGTATTTTAATGGGGAGTTTATTTAGTTAAACAGGTTCATTTATTTTCACTAAACGTTTTATTTTGTTTCATGGAGACATTTATTTAATGTTTTTATTAATTATTTACTAACAGTACTATGACGTCACCATCAATGAAACGAAAACTGGCAGGAGTTTTACAGAGCCTGGTTGTTGCTGCCCCCTGTTGGTGCGACAGTAGAACTACATTAAACAACAAAACAATTATTAAAGTCCTAACTTCTATAAAAAATATAAATATGTTTTTTACATATGTGCTAAAACTGTTACCAGGAAATTCACCACGCCGCGTCAAAACCAACCAATCAGAACCAAGAGGAGGGTCGTAAAGTTGTCAATCAATCTCATGTACGCGCTGCTAAATGTGCTAATGGTGGAAAAACCAAAACAGGAAAACCGTTAATCTGTTGCTATGCTAACTAGCCTTAGCAGTCAGGATTGGCTGATGGGGAAAAGCTAGCAGCGCTAGGTGAGATGGTGACTGACAGCACTAAGACCCGCCTCCTGGATCTGATTGGTTGGCTGGGAGAAAACAGAAAAGCTCCATTTTTTCACAGATTATCTGTCTCATACATCACCACATGGTGATGGCTTCAACAATATGCAAAAACATCCATCCATCCATTTTCTTTCACCCTTGTCCCTCAGTGGGTCAGGAGGTGCTGGTGCCTCTGCAGCTAACGTTCTGGGTGAGAGGCGGGGTCACCTGGACAGGTCACCTGGACAGGTCGCCAATCTGTCACAGGGCAACACAGAGACACACAACCACACACACACACTCACACCTAGGGAGAATCTGGAGAGGCCAATCAACCTGACAGTCATGTTTCTGGACTGTGGGAGGAAACCGGAGTACCTGGAGAAAACCCACCATGCACAGGGAGAACATGGAGACTCCATGCAGAAAGACCGGGAATCGAACCCAGAACCTTCTTGCTGCAAGGCAACAGCTCTACCAACTGCGCCACTGTGCAGCCCATGCAAAAACATATTTTAAAATAAAAGTTACACATTTTTACCCAGAAAATGATTATTTTATTATTTCCGCCTTTGATCTGTGAGCGGCTCGGTGGACCCGTCATAGTTCAACTGTCCAGCATGAAGACCGACTCTCAGTCTGTAATCCGTCACATTTGATCATGAAAAGCTGAATTACGTCACTGCGCCGTATGCTAGCTGCTGCACCACTGCTCCCAGTAATCCCATCACAGCTGAGCCAATGAAACCCAACACCGCAGTGTTTGGACCCAACTCACTTAGACGTCAAAACAAACGCATGAAGCCGAGTTTCAGGCTAAAACCTGAGCATGTGAGGTTATAATCCCAGCTTTAATCTAGATTACAGCCACATCTGGCATGTTCCTGCATATCCCTGCTGCTCTGCACCACTCAGGAGAAAAACAGAATCATTCGATCGGCCCGAGGGCAGCGGTGGGTCGAGCCGGACCCCCTGCTGGGCCGCAGGACAGAAAGCTTCCCATAAACCCCGGAGACGGCGTGAGAACAAGACGGTGATGTAACTGAGCTCCCGGCGCGCCAGGCCGCCGCAGCTGCAGGAATGTGGCTGAGCATCGGCGGCGAGCCAAAAGATTAAACCTCCGAACTCCGAGAAACCGAAACAACCAGGACCCAGAAAACGGATTTCTCTCAGATTACTAGGACAGCTTTTATTTGGAGCATCGCAAAGTACATTTCATGGTTCTTGGCGCTGACGCACGCTCCTCGTCTAAAACAAAAACTCCCTTTTTCATTTCCATCCTTTTAATCCCTAATTACACAATTAGAGTAGGGATCATCCTGCAGAACAGAGCTCAGGAAAACTACTTACCGCTTACAGATTGTTTTGACTTTCCTTCTTAGTCACACGTCAATGTTTCAGATCATCACATTTTCATACCAGACAGGAAAGAAAACGGTTTAATTAAGAGAAAAGCCATCAGAACTAATCTGCTCCTTTTTCATTCATAAATTAACTAAGAATAACCAAATTTAACTGCTTCATTTCACCAACTTCACCCAGGCAGGATTACAGTCAGACCGAGAAAATAGTTTAGGGACTCCATTAAAACAGCCTGTAATTAATTAATCAGCAACATTTTCCATTTAAAAACCATTTCCAGCATCCAATCAGATCGTTTGTAGAAGCAGAAATATCCCAAAGAAGCTGCTTCATCGTCCATCACTGTTGGCGGATGTAGCCTGTGCGCCAGATATACGGGCGTACCAGAAACACACAAATACTAAGGTTCCACTCAGGACTTCAGTAAGAAGAAAAGCTGAATAATTCACTAATAATTTTTAATATATTAAAATCTGTAGAATTAATTAGTTGAAATGAATGACAACAGGTTCGCAAGAAATCATCAACAACTCAGAAAACAACCCAGAAAAACATCTGAAGCTTAAAACAAACATCTAAACGACCAGAACCACTGCTGACCCAAACAGCCCAGAGGCCCGTCTCACGTTTTCCAAAAACATCCCGATGATCCTCAAGACTTCTGGGAAAATATTCCCTGGACGGTTCAGATGAAGGTTTTCGGTCCCATAAGCCGACCCGGTGGGACTCCTGGGGTCCGAACCGTTCGCGTCTTTTAAAGCCATTTCATCCCTAATAAATGTCGTTTGTATCAGTTCTTGTTGTGAAAGAGTTTCACAAAAAATGTTCATCATAATCAGCATTAAGTAAAAAATATGAGAAAAATTAGCTAATAAATAAAAATAAAACCTCAAAACAAAAACATGATGTAGTTTTTTTACAAAGGTTAGAAACATTTCAGTGATGTTTGTAACATAGGAGCAAAATGTAACAAAGAGTGAACTGCTTAGAAACAATCATAAAAGCAAAGAACCGCTCGGCATGAAGAGGCGATAAAAATATTCAGATTGTTCGTTAACGTCGCTAACGAAAAGCCGTTAAAGACAAACTGACGGCTCTAGGAAACGTTTTTCTACTTCAGGTCTTCAGCATGAAATGTTTTGATGATCTGAAACATTTAAATGTGACAAAAAGCAGAAACAGAACAAACCTTTAAAGGGGTAAATACCTTTTCACAACAGTATGGGGCGCTGTTTGCAAAGTTACACAATAAAATTAACAGCAATATTTTGATTAAGTCATAAAAATGGGTGTTCATTTTCCAAAGTCATATTTTCATCATGTTATTCATTTATATATGATTCCAAACTTAATATTTAATTTCTGAGCTAAATGGTGAATCATATCTTTAGTTTGGATCTATGACATTTCTAAGTTAACTTTGTTCTGTGCGTAAACCAAACTACTGCTGGTAACTTTTTACAGTGTAACTGTCCAAACTGAACTCAGACGTTTCCAAACCATCGATTATTTATTAGATCTATCAGATAAACAGAGAACAACAGATAAACGTTACATCTGGGTTATAATGCAGTTTCTCCTCAGAACATGAAGCTTCTCATGTCTTTGCATTCATAGCAGGAAGGTTGAGTAAGAAACAGTTTTACTTTGTGCGGCACATCGAACAGAAATGGAAACTCGGATAACGTTGCAGTCAGTTCACAGTGGAAGGAGAAGCAACTTTGGGTTGAATATTGCAGGTTTATGGAAGCGGCGTGTTGCTGCAGAAGCCTTCAGGTCTCACAGGAACCGTCCAGTTTAAAGGGCCGTTTCCAGTCAATGCATCAAAAACCAGAAGAAAAACTTTTATTTGTATCCAAAATAATGCGAATGCCAGAACTGGGTGATTAGGCTTTTGGTGGCTGCTGTGTTTTAAAGTTTAACTTTTATTAAAAATATGTTTTCACATATTTGTTAAAACGGTCAGATTACATAAGGCAGATAATCTGTGAAGAAAAAGTCCTGCTGAGTCAGAAACAACCAATCAAAGACAGGGGGCGGGTCTTAGTGCGGTCAATCACTCTCATGCTCACAACCTCGGCCTTTCGCTCTGCTATGCTACAACATAGCCATAAATGCTAAGGCTAGTTTTTGCTGAAAAGCTTTTGCACAAGAATGATGTGGCTAGTGAGCCGTAGCGAAACATGATCAACAGCCAGATGTTACTACTGGCGGAAACGCCAAAGAAGACAACAGGAAGTGGTTTTCTTTGTTGTTTTTGTGCAGCTGGCTCCACCAGGGCATCACAGCATCAATTCATAAAAAGTCGAGTCGTTCCATCGTGTTGAATCCATAATTCTCCTGTAAAATGGCCGACTACAATTTTCCCAAAATGCCGCATACGTAGCTGCTCGCGAGTGGGCGGGGCTTGTTGCTGAGTAAAACGCTGACATCTCCTCTGATTGGTTGATGGATGATGAGCGCCAGCAGCTGAATTATGAATATATCTCATGTGTTTACATCCGTCGCTGCCATTAATAACTTATCGCATTAACAAGCTTAGTCATGGATGAATTTAATTTCTTAGTTAAAGCTGCAGTATATAATTTTTTAAAATTTGTTAAAGCTGTCTTCATGTTGTGACAGTTTATGAGACAGATAATCTGAACAGATTAATCTCCTCGCTGAGCTGCTACTGCCAGAGATGAACCAAAAACAACCAATCAGAGCCAGGAGGACGGGCTTAGCGCTGCCAATCAACCTCATGTACTCAATGCTAAATGTGCTAATGGCAAAACAATTTACAGTTACAGCACCACCATCATCAGTGGCTAAGCTAAATAGCATTAGCATTCATGCCAGGATCTGCTGACATGAGACTGTGATTGACAGCTGTAAGACCCGCCTCCTGGCTCTGATTGGTTGTTTCTAGTTGGTAGAAAACAGAGGAGAGGAGCTCCATTATTTCACAGATTATCCGTCTGGGTGACACTTTATTTGAAGGGCTGTGCATAAGACTGACATGACACTGTCAGGAACATGAAGGAGTCTTTATGAATGTTTATGACAGACGTCATGAAGTGTCATTCTGTAAATAATGACACTTTTAATGCCACAGGGTTTAAAGTAAAAAAAATCCTGAGCCTGAAACTTATAGTGATGATAGAAATGAACTAAACCATTGCTATTAACACAGTCTTTGAATAGTGAACAATTGCTTCTAACAATACAATTAACAAGCTAAACACTCAAACTTAAATAAGACTTCAGTTCATTTCAACTCAAAACAAAATGTAAAATGTTTGAGCCCTAAAGGTTTGACTTACAGGCAAAAACCCCTCAACATTAAATCAGAGCCTTTCAGTCAATGTAATTTAGAACATGCAATATTACCAACTAAAACGGTTTCTCAACCTTTTTCAGCCCAGCGCCCCCCAGCCTTTATCCAGCCCCCCACCAAAGAATTTGCAGACTACTTTGCACTGACTATTATTTTATCATTAATATTACTATCACTATTGTAGATGTTTTGATTTTTATGCTTGTTTCTGTATTTATCATCAAGATAATTTCCCAGAGAACAAAAAAGTCATGAGAATAGAAATTATTTTCACAGGCGTCTATGAAAAATGCAACGAACATTCAAGTTAAAATCTGTAGGCCTATCAGCCAATCAGAGTGGAGAATATATTCTTATTCTGTGTCATTTTCTAGTTAAATATTCCACAAAATGACCAGATAAAAGATGTTCAACATGCCAGTTTAAACTTTGAACTATTTGCAAACAGACTGAGCTGCAGCATTAAAACATGGATAGAACTGTAACTACATTAATCAAAGCTCTTCTTCTCTTCAGTGTTTCTGGTGGTGCAGCTCTGTGCTGCCTTCAGGAGAATGGGACATCAGAGCATCATCCATAAAACTTCATGTGGCATTTATTGTTCAAACCAGAGCTTTCAGTGGAAAAACTAAAGTTCCTTTTAATGCCATAGAAATATGAGACAGAAACATGGATTATATCTTTATATAGACCTGTCAATAAATTATTGACAGGTCTATAATCATGTGTTGATTATAGATTAATAGTTTTACTGGACAGAAATCACAAAGAACAAATCTGGTTCTTAATAAAATCATAATGAGTCAAAGTGTCATGGAGTCTCAGCCTCATGACATTAACACTGACATGAAAAATAATATTGAAGAAATAAATATATCAAATCTAATTAAAACATGAATAAGTGATCAGTTCTTTACTGTTATGGTCTGTAAGATATATTTATTCTCAGTACTAGATGTGGTCTCAACAAACCCCTGGCACTAAAACAATATTATTTTACCTTTTATCCGGAAATAGTGTCTGTTTATTCTTGCCATACAGTCTCTGTATTAATTATTGTTCTAAAGGTCTTGCCATACCAGCTCCTCTGTATTTACTTTAGTTTTTTAGTTTATTCTTGCATTTTGTTCTTCATTCATTTCCATTTAGTTTCATTTGATTAGTTTTATCCTCTCTTGGTTTATTGCTATGTCCACTTTAGTTTCTTTCCTGTTGCTAGATTTATTTTATCGTTTATTGACCATCAGTAATCTTCACTCATCACCTGCTGCGCCGCCTAATCGCCATGTTTCACATCATGTGTTGATTTTTCACTGTTCAGCGTCGGATTCTCTGTTTTTATGCCATAATTCACATCTAGTCCGTCGCTCCGTTTTATGTCCCGCTTCTCCTGTTTCAGAGTTTTGCTCGATGTGCGCGTCTTTTTTTTAAGCCCCTTAAGGTGCAGGGCGGTCGGGAAGTGTATCAATGGGGAAAAGGCAGACTGGCATAAACATTTTAAAACAACGGAACATTCTGATTATTCAAATTTAAAAGTGCTGCGGTACCGTTGTTCTATCACCCCGTTTCATACCGGACCACTTACAGCACCGTGTTAACGCCATAAAATGAACTCTACGAAATACAGTTTTACCAAGTTGCTCAAAGTCTGAACTGGCATTGTTGTGCATTTAAGGTGTAAAGTTTACCTTCGACCAAACGCCCCCCAAAGGAATCCCAGTGCCCCCTTTTGGAAAACTTTCCGCCAGTTTCCCGTCTTGTCCTCTTTCCTCTACCCATGCCCAGCGCCACTTGTTTTTAATTCCTTTCTCAACTAAACGTGTTTCTTTACCGGGTCAGACAAACTCCATCTTCTTTCATATCGCATTTGATTTAACCGCCGAACTGAACGCTTCTTTTCTACAAACCGTTTTACAGTCATTGGTCAAGAACACGGGAGCTAGAGCTCTGATTGGCTGACATCTTTGTCTATCATCTACAGTTTGGTTGAGGCGGGCCGTTTGGTCAAAAGCCGGAAATCCGGCCGGCCGGAGCTCTTTAAGCCCTGATATGCAAAGTTGCTCTAAAAGTTGCATTAAAAGTCCATTAAAATACCAACTTTGCATGAAATTATCATAGTTTACAAAATTATGCAAAGTTGGCACTTTTAATGGACTTTTAATGCAACTTTTAGAGCAACTTTGCATTAAAATTGTCATAATTTACCGAATGAGATTTCATGACAACCGTCATAAACATTCATAAAGACTCCTTCATGTTTATGACAGTGTTATGACATGTTTATGACAGTGTTATGTCATGTTTATGACAGTGTTATGTCATGTTTATGACAGTGTGATGTCATGTTTATGACAGTGTGATGTCATGTTTATGACAGTGTGATGTCATGTTTATGACAGTGTCATGTCATGTTTATGACAGTGTCATGTCATGTTTATGACAGTGTCATGTCAGTCTTATTCACAGCCCTTCAAATAAAGTGTTTCCTCTGTCTGATACACACACAACATGGTGACAATTTCAACAAATAAAATAATATTTTCTGTAAAAGTTACAAACTGCAGCTTCAATGAAAACACAGAAAAAGTGAAATTTTGTTTTTTTTAACTTGAGCAAAATATAGACAAAAATTTGCTCACATTTGTAATAGAAACGCAACTACTGTCACGACATGGAGACAGTTTTATCAAATATATCAAAGCCATATACATATTTTTTTATTAAAGTTGCAAACTGCAGCTTTAAAGTTTTATGAAGAACCTTCAGAAAGCCGCAGCTGGAAGACTGTGGTTGTTGGCTTCCTGGAGCAGCGCCTCCATGCAGAGCTCCTTGGTTTGGTCCGGAGGCCCAGCAGGGGGCGACCCCGCCGCCTGCTCCTCTCCCTGCGGCTCCGCAGCGCCCCCAGTGGCGGCGGCGGCCGCGGCAGCTGCCACCTCCTCCTTGAACAGCCGGTCGTGCTCCATCTTCAGCTCCTGGTAGGAGCGTGAGAACATGTGGAAGATGGAGGTGGCGGGGAACGCCATGATGAGAATCCCGCTCAGGATGCTGCTCAGCGCCACCACCTGGCCGGGAATGGAGCGCGGCACCATGTCGCCGTACCCCACCGTTGTCATGGAGATGATGGCCCACCAGTAGGAGGCGGGGATGCTGCTGAAGTCGTGCGGGCCGGTGAGCTCGCTCTCGGCCAGGTGGACCAGCGGGGAGAAGAGCGTGACGGCGACGCAGAGGAAGAGCAGCAGCAGGCCGAACTCCCGCGTGCTGCGGCGCACCGTCAGGCCCAGAACCTGCAGGCCGAGCGAGTGGCGCGCCAGCCGCATCACGTACAGGATCCGCAGCGCCCGCAGGATCCGCAGCACCAGCCCCAGCTTGTCCAGGTAGCCCTTACCTGGAGAGGTCAAACTTTTTATTCAGATCATAAACTAAATATTTATCACTCCAAAGTCATATTTGCACCATGTTATTCTTACATTTATACACGTCTGAGTTCCAACTAGCATTCAAATAGTTTGTAAACTAAATATTTAGTTCCCATTCTAAATATTTAGCTTCCAAATAAATATTTAATTTGGAGCTTTTGTTCCTAACTAAATGATTAAGTCTGAACTAAATATTTAGTTTGAAATATTTCGTTTGCAAACTAAATATTTAGCTTCCTAATTTAATTTGAAAGTGAAATATTTAGTTTGTAAATTAAATATTTAGGTAATTAATTGAATATTTTCTCTGAAAAGCTAAATGAACCAATTATGGCTGCTGGTTTCCTCCTGGGTATTTTTCCTGACGGCGGCCCGTCTCACCTCCGCCGGGCCGGTCCGTCTCCCGGTTCTGGTCCTCCTCGCTCACCACCAGGGAAACGTAGTAGGGCAGGATGGCCATGGCGTCGATGATGTTGAGCGGCCCGCGCAGGAAGTCCAGCTTGCTGCGGGCCTGGACGAAGCGCAGGACGAACTCCAGGGAGAACCAGGCCACACACACCGTCTCGATGATGAACATGTTGTAGCATTTGGAGGAACATTCGCCCTGAGGATCCAGAGATGGAAGAGGAGCGGCGCCGGCGACGACAGCGAGGAAGACGGATGGAGGGGGGGCACAGGAAGACAAAAGTCCTGAGGTCAGATAATCATCCATTAATAAATCATGAGTTACTAAAGCTCTGCCGCCGCACTGAGGGCATCACACCCACACAATCTGTCATTTATGTAATTGAGAAGCTTCAGAGATTAATGCAGCCGTCGGTGGGGAACCAGTCAGGTTCCCTCTGACATGGAACAGCAACAAATAATAAAACCATCAGTTATGAAAGATTTCAGGCTTTCAAGCATCAAACTAGTTTCTAGTTTTGCATTTATTGTTTCACTTTGTCACAATGTTTCACTGCTGCAACCATCCATCCATCCATTTTCTTGCACCCTTGTCCCTTATTGGGGTCGGGAGGGTTTGCTGGTGCCTCTCCAGCCAACGTTTCGGGCGAGAGGCGGGGTCACCCTGGACAGGTCACCTGGACAGGTCGCCAGTCTGTCGCAGGGCAACACAGAGACACACAACCATGCACACACACACTCACACCTAGGGGCAATTTGGAGAGGACAATTAACCTGACAGTCATGTTTCTGGACTGTGGGAGGAAACTGGAGTACCTGGAGAAAACCCACCATGCACAGGGAGAACATGGATACTCCATGCAGAAAGACCGGGAATCGAACCCAGAACCTTCTTGCTGCAAGGCAACAGCTCTACCAACTGCACCACTGTGCAGCCCCTGCTGTAACCAGTTTGGTTTTAATTTTAAGACAAATGGACTTAAATAATGATGTATATTTGTGTTTTTTTGAGACACTGTTAGCAGCACGTTGTTTCTACATTAATGCTCTGAATGTGTTGCTATTTTCAGCAAATGGCCTTTCTGAGTCTCTATTAGTGACTGGAGCCACAGTCACCCATTAAAACACATTTAGACAAGAACAACGGGGGTTTTGCTGCTCAGGCCCACTGAGGTCCGGATCATGAAGAACCAGGTCAGAGACACGGAGCCGCCTTGGAGTCCAACGGATCAGAAAATGACCAGAGATCTGATCTTTTGTGTCTTTTAGCTGCAAGTTTGTTCTCTGAATAAAATCTTTCTCCTGAGATCCTCCTCTCATCCCTCCCTCCATTCTCTCGTCCTTTTGTCATTGCGTTCAGTCTGCATTCGTCTTTTTCTCCTCCGTCTCCCTTCATCCCTCTCCCCTCGTTTATTTCCACCTCTCCATCGCTCATTCTGTTTGCTCTGCGGTCGCCGCTCTCCTCCATCACTCTGTAAAACAGACGTCTCTACAGGACCCTTCACACCTCCTGCGCTCGTCCTCTGTGCCGTTTCCTCGTCTCAATGCGACGCTGCGGTTGCTGCAGCTCTGCAGACCAACGCATGGCGGCTGCATGATGCCGGCATTAATCAGTTTGTCTTCTTAAACGGCATCAGGTTACGTCACATTTCATCCAAAACAGGATGAAGGACGTTGTTTAACACTCCGCCTCTGGTTCTGGCATCTGCCACTTTATTAGGTACAGCCAGCCTGCTGTTTGTTCTCACTGCAGCAGAAAAACGGACCGATTCTGACCTTTTCACCAAATAAAAATCCAATCTGCTGCTCTTCCACATGCAGAACTAAATCACATCTGAATGTCGCATTTTGTCCAACATGAGTCAAAACTCAGCAGCAGAAGAATCCATCCATCCATCCATTTTCTTTCACCCTTGTCCCTTATTGGGGTCAGGAGGTGCTGCTGCCTCTCCAGCTAACGTTCCAGGCGAGAGGCGGGGTCACGTGGACAGGTCACCTGGACAGGTCACCTGGACAGGTCACCAGTCTGTCGCAGGGCAACACAGAGACACACACGACACACAACCATGCGCACACACACACACTCACACCTAGGGACAATTTGGAGAGGCCAATTAACCTGACAGTCATGTTTTTGGACTGTGGGAGGAAACCGGAGTACCTGGAGAAAACCCACCATGCACAGGGAGAACATGGAGACTCCATGCAGAAAGACCGGGGCCGGGAATCGAACCCAGAACCTTCTTGCTGCAAGGCAACAGCTCTACCAACTGCGCCACTGTGCAGCCCCCAGCAGAAGAATCCAGACGGTAAATCTAAACTATGGCTGAAAATGATGACAATGAAGTGATGAAAGCAGTGAGTCAGCGAACGCATCACGTCCCAACCGACCACTCCTGGTCCGACTCCACATCCAAACAGAAACAAAAACGATTAGACATTTTTAAACGGCTCTGCAGGCGGGAGTTACATCACAAACTCAGCCATTTTGAGCATTTTACAGAAAATTTCCAGTAAACTCACAATTATGGATTAGCATGAAAACTGGAGGAGCTGAACAGAGCAGAACAGCTCCACATCATGCCGCCCCTGGACGGATTGGCGCCCTGGAAGGAGAGCCCTATTAACGCCCCAAATGCTCACCGATGTACCGATGCCTCAGGAAATTATTCATCTGATCATTTTTTTATGAATGACAACAAAAACAGCGTCTGAATTATTAAAACTGCCTTCAAACTATTCTGATGACAGGAGAACAGAAAACATTTATCTTTGCTCACATTTTAACAGATTTATAGTTTCTTTTTAAATTGTGGTAGATTAATGAATTCTGACTCATTTGCTGTCGGTTCTGCTGCCCAGAGTGAAAAACGGACCAGATCTGAGCAGATTTCTCCAGAGGAACCAACCGGGGGAATATTTAGTTTAGAAACGACGACAGAGAGTTTCTGCTTCCATAAATCAAACCGAACTGTCAACCTTTACTCCTCCGCTCCTCGATCTTCCCTGGACTGTTTTCCTCAGACCTCTGCCAGGCCGTCCTATTAATCTGAGACGTTTCATTTATTCCGCTCGTTGCCGCTCCTCCTGCTGACGTTAGGCCCCATCAGGGCTGCCCGACCTCTGCCTGACCTCTGCAGAGGCGGCCATTTTGTTACGGCTGCAGCTCGTCACCCCTGACAGCTGTGTTTGGTCCAGTTTGAGAATAAAAGCAACCACAGAGATGATAACCAAACCCAAACCATGAGCTTATCGCCTCAGGAAGTGACATCACATTTCATCCAGGCAGCTTCCTCTGTGGTTTCACACTGAAGTGTGTCAAGGTCAAATTAAGACAAAAACCACCAGGAGGGGAAGAACTTTAGGAAACACACAACGCCTGAAAAACCCAACAAATAACACAGATCTTCACTTCCACTGAGGGATTTTAGTAATAAATGTTATTTATACATAGAAAAAATTAAGTTATAAAAAGAAAGTCACAACATTAGCAGATTAAAAAGGAAAAATAATCTTAAAATTATGAGGGAAAAAAGTGATTTTAATGAGAAACAAGTTAAGATCTGAGGTGAGACTTCAGTCCGTCTGGTTTTCTCTGAAATAATCGTTTAACATTTTAAAGTCCTGCTGAAATATTTATTTATTGCAAAAGCTTAACTTCACAAAATGTTCAACATTCTTCATTTAAATTATTTTTGACTATTTTTGATGTCGGGGGAAATGAAGACCTTGTTCTGGGGCCGTTATGGTTTTGGTGTGGTGATATCTCTGCAGAACCATAATTTACCTGACATAAAACTCAGAAACATGAAGACAGAACCTACATTTAGACACTTTAGCAGCAAAAACAAGTTGATGTGGGAAAATAATAGTTGTGTCCAAAAAGCATAACAGACAAAATTTCAAAAATGTTGGAAAAGCATATTTTTTAATGAAAATTTGTGGAAAAAACAAACAAAAAAAACGATCCTCAATCCAAACGTTCACTTAAATTTTCACTTTCTGGTTCATGTTCACATTATTTATTGACTGTATCTAAGAATATCAAATATATTTTAAATTTAACTGAATATATGACATAATATACAATAAAATACAAACACTTAAATCTTATTGTATAGACCAGGACCAAGTCATGGAACCAGTCTGTCATCTACGGTGCCTGTAGGGACTGTTAGTGTCCAGCAGGGGTCAGTATTCAGTGACACAGAATCATTTAGCTTTGGATCAAAACGCTTCATGACGCCTCGTCTACCATCACTACGTGGAACTGGTTCTGCTGGACTGGACGCTTTGTTCACGGATGCTCTGACCGGTTAGCGTAGCGTAGCATTAGCGCAGCATTAGCGTGGCATTAGCGCAGCACTAGTGTGGCATTAGCGCAGCAGTAGCGTAGCATTAGCTCAGCATTAGCGTGGAATTAGCGCAGCATTAGAGTGGCATTAGCGCAGCAGTAGCGTAGCATTAGCGCAGCATTAGCGTAGCATTAGCGTAGCATTAGCGTGGCATTAGCGCAGCGTTAGCGCAGCGTTAGCGTAGCGTTAGCACAGCGTTAGCGTAGCATTAGCGCAGCGTTAGCGCAGCATTAGCGCAGCGTTAGCATAGCATTAGCGCAGCGTTAGCGTAGCATTAGCGCAGCGTTAGCGTAGCATTAGCGCAGCGTTAGCGTAGCGTTTCCAGTCCGACGCCGACCTGCGTTTGTTTTACTGTTTTCAGATTCATTTCCTGCAGCTTTCCCTGAACCTCACCGTCTCGTTCTTTTGTCTGCTGTGATGATTCAGCCGCAAACGAGAACAACAGAAATGACGACGTTTCGCTTCTCGGTGAGTTTTTCTTCGCAGCAGACATCAGTCCTCTCAGCTTTGAGCAGGTTTTCCCTGCTTCAGATTAAAGAGAAGACGGAGCGGGACCAGAGGACGGCTGGGGGGAAACAGGAAGCCGTGTTTCTGTGTGCTGAGCCACTCATGCGTTATTAAAGAGGAAGAATCAGGTGACGACTTCATCTGTCACTTTGCTGCTTTCCAGTTACCACATTTCTGCAGGAAAACAACAGAAAGTGCTGCAGGTGTCAAGGTGAGACAAAGAACAGCAGCTCAGAAACACACTGAGCTTTAAGACGACACAGTTTCACCTGAGACCAGCAGCTGGTTCACCAGGAACCAGGGGAGAACTGAGATTAACGAGATTAATGAGATTAACTGAGATTAAATTAGATTAAAGGAGATTAAATGAGATTAACTGAGATTAAATGAGATTAAATGAGATTAAATGAGATGAACTGAGATTAAATGAGATTAAATGAGATTAAATGAGATGAACTGAGATTAAATGAGATTAAATGAGATGAATGAGATTAACTGAGATTAACTGAGATTAAATGAGATTAAATGAGATTAACTGAGATTAAATGAGATTAAATGAGATTAACTGAGATGAATGAGATTAACTGAGATTAACTGAGATTAACTGAGATTAAATGAGATGAACTGAGATTAACTGAGATTAACTGAGATTAAATGAGATGAATGAGATTAACTGAGATTAACTGAGATTAACTGAGATTAACTGAGATTTACTGAGATTAACTGAGATTAACTGAGATTAAGTGATATTAACTGAGATTAACTGAGATGAATGAGATTAACTGAGATTAAGTGATATTAACTGAGATTAACTGAGATGAATGAGATTAACTGAGATTAAGTGATATTAACTGAGATTAACTGAGATGAATGAGATTAACTGAGATTAAGTGATATTAACTGAGAATAACTGAGATTAACTGAGATTAGCAGAATAACTGAGATTAAGTGAGATTAACTGAGATTAACTGAGATTTACTGAGATTAACTGAGATTAACTGAGATTAACATATTAACTGAGATTAAGTGAGATGACCTCGAGGGTCAGAGGTTTGCAGCTCTTCAGACAGGAAGCAGCAGCAACAGGAGGAAAGCCTGTGGTGACATCTGAGGATTCCTTCGTCTCATGTCTCCATTATTCATGCAGCAGGATGCAAAGCGTGGGCGGCCATCAGTAGCACTGTTGCCTAGCAACCAGAAGGTCCTGGGTTTGAACCCCAGGCTGGTCTCTGGGTTCTCCAGCTTCGTCTCACAGCCCAGAAACTCGACTGTTCGGCTGCCGGGCCTGGACCACAGGCTGAAAACCGGATCGCAATATAAACGTCTCATCAGCCCTGATTGATTATTGATTAGTTTTGGATATCTGAAGGTCTGTCGGCGGGACATTTCCTGTTTCATAGTTTATTTTTAAACAGCTATGAGACATTGTGGCAAAACCGTAAACTGCTGCTAGCTACTCAACAGGCTGTTGCTAGGCAACCAAAGAGCGGGTCAGTTAGTTGATGCCACCCAGGCAGTTTAGGCCTTTACCTCTGCCTACATCCCCCAGAATGCCGTGCGGCTCTGGCTCATGATCTAATATTATTGATTAATTGCCCACATATTAGACACAGGAAGGGATGAAGATCAGAAGTGAGATTCGTCACATGACGCCTCCAGAATGTTCCTGATGAAACACGATTTATGATAAAACAGTTTGAACCAAAATGTTCTCGTTTAGTTTCTGAAACCCACGAGTTGAACTTTCACAGCTCATAAAAAACTACAACTTTTACTAAAAGTGAAAGTTTAAGGAAGCACATTTTACCGTTAACGTTTTACAGTGTATTTCAGGAAAATGTATCCAAGTATCTGTACTATTAGAACCAACTGCACCAATCAATAGTTCAATATATTGGAACAAGTGATCAGATGCTTTGAAGTGTGTTTGTTGTGATGTGGGTGTGTCTGCAGGTACAGGTGTGTTGATAAAAGGTGCTGCGATGCCATTGGCTGGGAGCCCGCAGGGTCTGAATCCGTGCGTGTTTGTCTGTGACGTCACGCTGCTGCTGGGTGGAAAGCAGAGCAGCTGCTGCGTCACGTCACCGCCTTCCTCTGCCGTTCCCCGCACGGCCACCAGGGGGCGCCATTAATCCGCCCTCCTCACCTGTTCACGCTCATTAATTAGTCTCTGAATATTAACACACCTGTTGGCCACGCTGTTGGCTTCTCTGCGGTCTCTATGGCAACCAGCGGTTCGGTAGGGTCGTCAGTCTGTCCGGAACAGGTAGACAACGGGACACGGAAAAGAAAAGGCCACGTTTCTCTGACGTCATCAGGTATATTGAGAACATTGAGCATTAAAGTAAAGATATTTTAGAACTTGTTAAATGAAACTAAAACATTCATCAGCAGCACAGCGACGTCTCAGCAGGTTCTGATACTTTTTCATTTTACTAATTAAATGTATTCATTTGGAAAAAAGTTTCAAAAGTCAAACATTTTTCCCGTGTTTTTTTTTTATCTCAGGTTTTTTCAATTTTTTTCTAACATTTTCACTGAAATATTATAGAAGAAGAAGAAAAAAGATATTTCTGTGTTTGAAAAGTAAAAAAATCTGCTGGGAAAAACTCAGAAATTTTAATCTTCAATTATCTAGAATTTCTGAATTTCTAAAGTTTTACTTTTTGATTTTTGAAACCTCTAAATGAACAAAATGTTGTACGTTTAATTAGTCGCATGAAATCAGAAATTATGTAAAAAATTCTAGATAGTTTCTAAGATTAATCTGAAAAAAAATAAATAAATTCTGGCAAATCAACATTTCAAGCTTAAATTTACATGTTTTTTGTTTTTTTTTTAGAAATTTTTGAAAAGTAATCTCAAAATTTGAGTTTTTTTGGCGGAAATTTACTCAAACGCTGTCGTATAAGAGCAACCGCAGTCAGTATTCTGTGTGAACGATTTCTCTCCACAAAGCGACCCAGAAGAAGAACAGCCGTCCACAGCAGCGCTCAGTTTACGGCGGTAAAGATGGCCGCCGCACGCCGTGTTTACGGCGGTAAAGATGGCCGCCGCACGCCGTGTTTACGGCGGTAAAGATGGCGGCCGCACGCCGTGTTTACGGCGGTAAAGATGGCCGCCGCACGCCGTGTTTACGGCGGTAAAGATGGCCGCCGCACGCCGTGTTTACGGCGGTAAAGATGGCCGCCGCACGCCGTGTTTAGGCGGTAAAGATGGCCGCCGCACGCTGTGTTTAGGCGGTAAAGATGGCGGCCGCACGCTGTGTTTACAGCGGTAAAGATGGCCGCCGCACGCCGTGTTTACGGCGGTAAAGATGGCCGCCGCACGCTGTGTTTAGGCGGTAAAGATGGCCGCCGCACGCTGTGTTTAGGCGGTAAAGATGGCCACCGCAGCGCTGTGTTTAGGCGGTAAAGATGGCCGCCGCACGCTGTGTTTAGGCGGTAAAGATGGCCGCCGCACGCTGTGTTTAGGCGGTAAAGATGGCCGCCGCACGCCGTGTTTACGGCGGTAAAGATGGCCGCCGCACGCCGTGTTTACGGCGGTAAAGATGGCCGCCGCACGCCGTGTTTACGGCGGTAAAGATGGCCGCCGCACGCCGTGTTTACGGCGGTAAAGATGGCCGCCGCACGCCGTGTTTACGGCGGTAAAGATGGCCGCCGCACGCCGTGTTTACGGCGGTAAAGATGGCCGCCGCACGCCGTGTTTACGGCGGTAAAGATGGCCGCCGCACGCCGTGTTTACGGCGGTAAAGATGGCCGAGGGATGCCGTGTTTAGGCGGTAAAGATGGCCGCCGCAGCGCTGTGTTTAGGCGGTAAAGATGGCCGCCGCACGCCGTGTTTAGGCGGTAAAGATGGCCGCCGCACGCCGTGTTTACGGCGGTAAAGATGGCCGCCGCACGCCGTGTTTAGGCGGTAAAGATGGCCGCCGTCTCTGGGTGGACTTTAAGGTTGCTGAGAGCGACAGCGTGGTCAACAGATGAAGGAAGCTGATGAGCAGAAAGCTCAAAGTCACACTGATTGTTTTCTGGTTTCTTATGGCGCAGATTTATGACGCATGTTGGACAAAGGCTCCGTTCACACAGCGGGAAAGTTCTAGCTTTTCACAAAAATCACAACATGTACTGGTTGGTGACATGTAGTAAGAAAAGCATAACTTTAAAGCATGAGGAAAAACCAAACAATTAAAACCTGATCGGACTCTAAAGTTTTAAAGAATCGGTGATTTTCTTCTGCTCTGCCGGAAGTCGCTGCAGTTCCTCCCATCCACAGGATGAACGGCTCATTTCTGCTCCTTCCCGCGTGGCAGATGAAGGCAGCAGATATCAGGCGTGGAATCTGCGTGGCAGATATCAGGCGTGGAATCTGCGTGGCGCTGCTACAGATGTTCGCCCACACAGAAAACCATCTGAATGCTAATTAACGGCCGGGACGCTGTCTGCGTTATGACACCTAATTTAATATGTACAGTATTTGCAGTCCGGCCGCTGCAGGATGAGTTGTTAGATCATCATATGGAGAAACATTTATACCAAAACTGTTTAAATGCATCATTCCTGTTGGTATCTATGGCAGACCATTTTAACATAAAATCTGTTCCGTCAGACTGCATTAATTACATTGCAGAAATCTAAAAATGAGCTTTGACTAGACACTAACATATTGACTTGTCAGTAAAAAGACATTTGGAGTTTTCTTAAAATGAATTTTGATGAGTCAGAATTACAGTTCTACAAATCCATTAGCTTGTTTCCCCATTTGCTTCCAAGATATCTGTAATTTATTTTTGCACTAGTCAAACCTCATGCATCTTCCATCTGAAAACACATTCCAGATTTATTTAATTAGAATTATGACTAGGCAGAAGAATAGCTCATATATCAGATTTACTTCGTTGAAATCTGAAATATGTTTCAGATAATAATTAATCGTATCAAATTGAAACTTCAGTAAAACTTAACGGTAAATCTGACGTCATGTAAGAAATCTCTAATTAATTTGTCGAGCCAAACTAATTCCAGACATCTGGAATGGAAATGTGGTGAAGATGATATGCCGTAACAGCTTGCCATACACCTTCAGCGTTTTCTCCTCAAAACCCAAAAGGCCTTTTAGAGCCAACTCAGCCGCATCACAGCTAAATGTGAGCATAAGTGTTGCTGAAATGGTAAATGTATACCCAGATATTCATGAGTTGGTTTATTACTCTCCATATTTCACCATCTGCTGCTTTCCTCTCGTTTCCTCCTTTACATTCTTCTCTGGAATAAAATCCTTTCTACCGTGAGCCTGAGCTGAAGCAAATATCCTGACATTTAAATAAACTTTTACTGCGTTGTGTTTGATTAATTAGAGCAGCATCATAAAGCAGATACAGAAAGCTTAAACATGATTTTATTCGCGGCTCCTTTCCTAAAAGCCTGAGAGCGGATCTATGATGGATGATTCTGTTTTGTCTCTGGGATTCAGCCGCTCATCAAGAAGACACGATGAACACAAACCCAATAATCTGAGGACTCGCTGTGACGCCTTTTCTCTGTTACAGCCTGAGACTCAGGTGTTGATGTGAATCACACAGAGCAACGCTAACAATGCTAACGCTGCACCAACACAACGCTAACGCTGCACCAACACAACGCTAACGCTGCACCAACACAACGCTAACGCTACACTAACTCAACACTAACGCTACACCAACACAATGCTAACGCTGCACTAAAACAACGCTAACCGGGAGGTTTTACTGGAAAACATAGTTTACTTCCATTGGTTGTAAATTCCCACCCGTTTTTGGCCCTTGAACACATCTGGGCCACGCTCCCCACCTTCACTTCCGGTTGCAGCCTTGCCGGGCTCATTAGTGTATATAGGCACCGGGTGTGCACGCCAATCTGAGTGTGTTTGTCGGGTCCGTTGTGTTGTAGTTGGCTCTCGGTCAGATGAGCGCTGGCGCCGTGCTCATCGGGTTGCTGGAGAGTGTTCGGATCGTGGACATTTGATACTGGTAGGACACATGGATGATTGATGTCACTACCCTGCCTGTCTATTATTGTCAGCAGATGCGTTATTGTTTTCTTTTGGTATTGCAGATTGCTGCTGTTGCCTATTGTGCTCCCACCAAGTGCATGGGTTTTGTAGTTAGATGCTCTTAAAGAATAGGTCATCTTTTAGGGATGGAGTTGTAGCACGAACAGTGCAGAACCAGAATAGTTTATAGCTCCTTATTTTTATTAGATTATTGGGCACAGCCTTAGGACTGGGTTGGGGAAATGTGGGATTTGTTTTTCTTTTGTCTAACATTATTTTGTGTTTCTACTAATTTGGTTTGTATTTGTTTTGATTCCAATTGCTTCTAGTCTTGTCCTGGGGTTGAGCCTTGAGTTTTTAATTAGAATAATAAAGTCTACTTTTAATATTGTAAGAGAATGTATAAATAAAAATATATTTTGTATACTATTTCTGTTTCATCATTCTCAGCCAGACCTACCTGGGTATTATTAATAGGGAAACTCTAGGCCACTTGATATTTCAGTGGTCTACCAGTTGGCTTTAGAGCCACGTCCTCAGTCACAATCCGGGTTCTTTCCCCCGTGTTACAATTTTCTGGCGTTGTTGGCAGGATCTGGCTTTTGGAACAGATAGTATACCTATTTCTACATTTCTTTCTGATATTGATAGTGTTGGTTCTGTGGTAGTGGTGCTTTAGTAGAGAGCATTATTGCTCTATTTATTCATTTTTTGGAGCGCTTAGACGGTGGGAGCATAATAGTGCAACAGTAGGCACATCGTGGGACCTGGCCGGATATTTCCGCATGTGAACAAGGATCATCGTTCCTGGTGCGATGGCTGAGGAACTTCAAGAACTCCGAGTTCGAGTCCAGCAGTTGGAGGCCGAAAGGAGCCGCCTGCAGCAGGAGAGGGATTCTGCACGAGCTAATTCAAATCAACAGGATGATGAACAAGCTGACCCGAGTACAAGTGGAGCTCCAATGAACACTGGGACAACTGATCGCATAATCTACCTGCCGAGGGAGCGAAAGTGTCCAATCTTTCGAGGAACTCATGGTGTCGGGGTGGAGGAGTGGATAGAAGAGGTTCGCACCAGCATGCGAGTCCGCCATGTTGGACCCACAGATCGGGCTGCTTTTATTTTTGACCATCTTGAAGGTGAAGCTCGAGATGAGATTAAATATAGATCGTCAGCTGAACGTGAGAATCCAGAAACTGTTTTCACCATTTTAAAAGAACTGTATGGTTGCCAACAGTCATATGTCTCATTACAGGAGGACTTCTTTTCACGGAGACAATTAGATGGTGAATCTTTACAGGAATTCTCTCATTCATTGTTTTGCTTGATGGACAAAGTTAAATCCAATTCTCCTCATGCTATGGCAAATGCTGACATTTTACTTCGTGATCAATTTATTCAAAATGTTAGTAATTCTGACCTGCGTAGAGAGCTAAAACGTTATGCTCGTGATAATCCGAGGTGTACATTACTGGAGGTTAGAGCTGAGGCCATTACGTGGGAGCGTGAGGGCGGGGTGGAAAATAAAAATGGTGTTGTCCCCTCTTTTTGCGCTGTACAGAGTGCCAGTGTGTCCCCTCCCCAAATTGACTCTCCTAGTTCTGTTGCCTCTCAACTTGCTACCCTTACTGCAATTGTACAAAAACAACAGGAACAGTTGGATCAGATTACTCAATCCCTAGCAGCTATGCAGCAGTCCCCTGTGGCTAGGCCTCCCAGTTCTAGTAGTGTGATTTGTCACAAATGTCAGCAACCAGGCCACATTGCCCGGTATTGTACCACTCCTGGCCGTTTTAAGTCTTCACACACAAGTGGTACCTCTCAGGATCAATCCACCCCTAGCCATCAGCGGTCGGAAAACTAACTCCCCCTAGTGTTGGGAGCCAGACATTAGGAGGGGGTTGTTCAGGCTCAATGGGTCCCCAAATAGAAGAGGCGAAGGAGTGTTTAATTGCATCATGCCCCCAAGTCACTGTAAAACTATCTGGAGTTCTAGTCCACTGTATTCTTGACACTGGTTCTATGGTTTCTACAATTTCAGAAAGCTTCTTTAAAAAGCATTTTCCAGACAAGTTAAAGGTATGCCATTGGTTAGAGTTGAGAGCTGCAAATGGTTTGAATATTCCTTACTTGGGTTATCTCGAGCCTGATATTGAGGTGTGTGGGGTGGTAATCCCCAGAAGAGGGATCCTTGTTGTTAGGGACCCTCCAGGACAGGCCAGTTCTCAAACACCAGGCATAATTGGGATGAATGTGATAAAGGCCTACTATCTTCAGCTATTTGACCAGTATGGCCCTGATTTGTTTAAACTCCCATCTGTTCTGGGGGCACCGTCTTCCTGGTTTTCTGCCTTTCAGCTATGTCAGCAGATTGAGGTTCAGGAAGGCCATATTCAAACCAGTGTTGCAAAGCTTCGGGGTAAAAGACCTGTTGTAGTCCCTGCAGGCACTACCAAGTTTGTGCCTGCCACATGTTCGGCTATGTTGGCGCTGGCTGGGGCAGCATTAATTGAGCCTTTGGATGTAAAGTTTAGCTTACCTGAGGGTTTGTTGGTGTCTCCTTCCCTCTTGCAAGTTTTTCGGGGAACTGTTTATGTTCCTGTGGTGAATGTTGGGGTGTGTACAGTCACACTAAGACCCCGTTGTGCTCTTGGTCTTTTGTCTCCTGTAAAAGTGGTCAGCTTACCGTCAGAGTTGCAGGAAGTTCCTTGTGCACAGGAGCAAGTCGTGGCTGCAGTCAGGTCCCATGCTGCTGAGACTGGTTCGGTTGGAGAGACGATAACATCACTTAATCTCTCTATGCTGGACAGAGAAGAGCAGCATAAGGTGAGAACATTGTTGCTAAAGTATGAGTCTGTGTTCTCTGCTTTTGATGGCGACCTTGGTGTTACCAATTTAATTGAGCATAGCATTCCATTGTTAGACAATGTTCCTGTGCGGCAGAGGTATCGGCGTATCCCTCCATCTGAATATGAGGCAGTTAAGTCTCATATTAACCAGCTGCTGGCAACCCAGGTTATTAGAGAGAGCAGTAGCCCTTATGCATCGCCAATTGTCCTGGTCCGAAAGAAGGATGGCAGTCTTCGCCTATGTGTGGACTACAGACAGCTTAATAAAAAGACCAGAAAGGATGCTTTTCCACTGCCCCGAATAGAGGAAACATTGGACTCTCTATCAGGCGCCCGCTGGTTCACAACCATGGACCTTGCTTGTGGCTATAACCAGGTTCCAGTTGCAGAGAATGATCGCCCCAAAACTGCCTTTTGCACGCCTTTTGGCCTGTTTGAATTCAATCGCATGCCATTCGGGTTGTGTAATGCACCAGGAACTTTTCAACGTTTAATGGAGAGGATGTTTGGGCCTCAGCATGGTCAGTCACTCTTGCTATACCTGGATGATATTGTTGTGTTCTCTTCCAGTGTGGATCAGCACCTGGCACGGCTGGAGGTGGTGTTAAGTCGCCTAAAACAAGAGGGATTGAAGGTCAAGTTGGAAAAATGTGACTTCTTTAAAAAGCAGGTGCAGTACCTGGGCCATCTCATCTCGGAGGACGGCGTGGCCACGGACCCAGGGAAGATTGCAGCAGTGTCAAACTGGCCTCACCCTACCAACGTCTCAGAGCTGCGGTCATTCCTGGGGTTCGCAAATTACTATCGGAGGTTCGTAGAAGGTTTCTCTCAACTGGCTGGCCCGCTCCATCGTCTTGTTTCAGAATATGCTGGGTCGAAGATGTGTCGAGGACGAGGAAAGCTATTGGAAGGAGCATGGTCAGAAGACTGTGAAAGGAGCTTCCAGGAGCTCAAGGCCAAGCTTGTAAGTGCTCCCACTCTTGCTTTTGCTGATTTCTCACTGCCTTTTGTTTTGGAGGTTGACGCCAGCCACAGTGGACTAGGAGCTGTGTTGTCTCAGGAACAGAGTGGCAGAGTACGACCAGTGGCATATGCCAGCCGCAGCTTGCATGCTGCTGAGAAAAGTTATAGCTCCATGAAACTTGAGATGTTGGCCATGAAGTGGGCTATGGCTGAAAAGTTCAAGGAGTACCTGTGGGGCCACCGATGTGTCGTCTGGACTGACAACAACCCACTGAGCCACTTGGACACTGCCAAATTGGGTGCCACGGAGCATCGATGGGTTGCTGAACTTTCTGCATTTGACTATACAGTCAGATATCGTCCAGGCCGTGTGAATAAGAATGCTGACGCCCTCTCAAGGCAATTAACAAGTGAGAACAGTACACAACTACAGCACCACCTCCCAGGGACAGCCATTCCAGAACTAATCTGTGAGATGTCTGGGGGAGTGCAAGAGGATGCTGTGCAGTTGGCAATCACTGTCCTTCCATCCCGCAGCAGAGAAGATCTGTGCCTGCTTCAAGGGGCTGATCCGTCCATTTCAGCCTTCCTGGAGTTTTGGCAGCAGCAAAGAATGCCAAGCCGGGCTGAGAAGGAGCGTCTAGGGCCGGGTGCCCGTGGACTTCTGAAGCAGTGGGACCGAATTGTCCAGAAGGAAGGCATTTTGTACCGGTGTACCTGGAGACCCGATGGTGAAGAAGTTCTTCAGTTTCTTCTCCCAGAGAGCCTAAAAGCAGAGGTGTTGCAGGAGCTTCATCAACATCATGGCCACCAGGGGGTCGAGAGGACGACTGACGTAGTGAAGCAGAGGTGTTTTTGGCCAGGAGTGGATAAAGATGTAAAGGATTGGTGCCAACAGTGTGAGAGGTGTACCCTTGCTAAGAACACCCAGCCAAGAGTTCGAGCTCCTATGGGTCACCTCCTTGCTTCAAGACCAAATCAGCTGTTGGCCATTGATTTTACACTTTTGGAACCAGCCCGTGATGGAAGGGAGCTTGTGATGGTGATGACAGATGTATTTTCAAAGTTCACCCAAGCTGTCCCCACTCGTGATCAGAAAGCGACCACGGTGGCAAAAGTCCTGGTTCGTGAGTGGTTTTACCGGTTTGGAGTGCCGGCCCGTATCCACTCTGACCAGGGGAGGAACTTTGAAGGTGTCCTAGTGCAACAGTTATGTGAGTTGTACGGAGTTCAGAAAAGTCGCACCACGCCCTACCACCCGCAGGGAAATGGACAATGTGAACGTTTTAATCGAACTATGTTCAATCTGCTTCGTTCCCTAGCTCCAGATGAAAAGCGGAATTGGCCAGAACATCTCCCACAGCTGGTCTTCCACTATAACACCACTGCCCATCAGTCAACTGGTGAATCTCCTCACTTCCTCATGTTTGGACAAGAACCTCACTTGCCAGTGGATTTTCTGCTTGGCCATCTTCCTGAGCCCACAGGAGCTAAAGTATGTGATTGGGTGGCAGAGCACAGGAGACGCCTAAATGTGGCCATTGATGTTGTTAAAGGCAGAGTGGAGTTGGCAGCCCACAGGAGAAAAGTGAGGCATGATGAGAAAGTCCAGTGTGAGCCACTTCAAGTTGGACAAAGAGTGTATCTGCGTGATGTTGGCCCAGGGCGCAGAAAGATCCAGGATGCATGGGGGTCTACAGTGTACCAAGTACTGCGGGCGCCGAGTTCAGGTGGTGTTGTATATTCAATTGCTCCAGTTGATAAGCCTCACCTTGTTAGACAAGTGCACCGTACCTCCATAAAGCCTGCCCTGTCACCTTCAGAGATCTGCTATGATGACTGGCCACAGAGGGTACTTGAGGAGAACATTGATGAGGAGGACGTGGAGTCGGGGTCTTGGCTGGTGTGCCGAGAGGCTGTTGAAAATCCATCCAGGCCTGTGGTTCCAGAACCATCAGAAAGACCTCCAGCTCAAACACCTGTTCAGGTGCCATCAGCTTCGCAAATTCCTCAAGGCACTAGAACTGGCCCTAGGAAGTCTACTCGTAAAACCGCAGGAAAGCATTCCAATCCTCAGCGTCTCCCGAGACCAGCTATGAGTGAAGACAGAAGGGCTGCTGCTGCTCTGGTTCCAGGTGTCAGCAGCGTGGCTACAGCCATTTTTCGACCTTGGTCATAGTTTTACTTAATCAGTGGGCCACCGATTCATAGAGGGGGGGTAGGATGTAACCGGGAGGTTTTACTGGAAAACATAGTTTACTTCCATTGGTTGTAAATTCCCACCCGTTTTTGGCCCTTGAACACATCTGGGCCACGCTCCCCACCTTCACTTCCGGTTGCAGCCTTGCCGGGCTCATTAGTGTATATAGGCACCGGGTGTGCACGCCAATCTGAGTGTGTTTGTCGGGTCCGTTGTGTTGTAGTTGGCTCTCGGTCAGATGAGCGCTGGCGCCGTGCTCATCGGGTTGCTGGAGAGTGTTCGGATCGTGGACATTTGATACTGGTAGGACACATGGATGATTGATGTCACTACCCTGCCTGTCTATTATTGTCAGCAGATGCGTTATTGTTTTCTTTTGGTATTGCAGATTGCTGCTGTTGCCTATTGTGCTCCCACCAAGTGCATGGGTTTTGTAGTTAGATGCTCTTAAAGAATAGGTCATCTTTTAGGGATGGAGTTGTAGCACGAACAGTGCAGAACCAGAATAGTTTATAGCTCCTTATTTTTATTAGATTATTGGGCACAGCCTTAGGACTGGGTTGGGGAAATGTGGGATTTGTTTTTCTTTTGTCTAACATTATTTTGTGTTTCTACTAATTTGGTTTGTATTTGTTTTGATTCCAATTGCTTCTAGTCTTGTCCTGGGGTTGAGCCTTGAGTTTTTAATTAGAATAATAAAGTCTACTTTTAATATTGTAAGAGAATGTATAAATACAATTATTTTGTATACTATTTCTGTTTCATCATTCTCAGCCAGACCTACCTGGGTATTATTAATAGGGAAACTCTAGGCCACTTGATATTTCAGTGGTCTACCAGTTGGCTTTAGAGCCACGTCCTCAGTCACAATCCGGGTTCTTTCCCTCGTGTTACACAACGCTAACGCTGTACCAACACAACGCTATTGCTGCACCAACACAACGCTATTGCTGCACCAACACAACGCTAACACTGCACCAACACAACGCTATTGCTGCACCAACACAACGCTAACGCTGCACCAACACAACGCTATTGCTGCACCAACACAACGCTATTGCTGCACCAACACAACGCTAACGCTGCACCAACACAACGCTAACGCTGCACCAACACAACGCTAACGCTGCACCAACACAACGCTAACGCTGCACCAACACAACGCTAACGCTGCACCAACACAACGCTAACGCTGCACCAACACAACGCTAACGCTGCACCAACACAACGCTAACGCTGCACCAACACAACGCTAACGCTGCACCAACACAACGCTAACGCTGCACCAACACAACGCTAACGCTGCACCAACACAACGCTAACGCTGCACCAACACAACGCTAACGCTGCACCAACACAACGCTAACGCTGCACCAACACAACGCTAACGCTGCACTAACACAACGCTAACGCTGCACCAACACAACGCTAACACTGCACCAACACAACGCTATTGCTGCACCAACACAACGCTAACGCTACACCAACACAACACTAACGCTGCACCAACACAACACTAACGCTGCACCAACACAACGCTAACGCTACACTAACTCAATGCTAACGCTGCACCAACACAACGCTAACGCTGCACCAACACAACGCTAACGCTGCACCAACACAACACTAACGCTGCACCAACACAACACTAACGCTGCACCAACACAACGCTATTGCTGCACCAACACATCGCTAACGCTGCACTAAAACAATGCTAACGCTGCACCAACACAACGCTAACACTGCACCAACACAACGCTATTGCTGCACCAACACAACGCTAACGCTACACTAACTCAACACTAACGCTACACCAACACAATGCTAACGCTGCACCAACACAACGCTAACGCTGCACCAACACAACGCTAACGCTACACCAACACAACGCTAACGCTACACCAACACAACACTAACGCTGCACCAACACAACACTAACGCTACACCAACACAACACTAACGCTGCACCAACACAACACTAACGCTGCACCAACACAACACTAACGCTACACCAACACAACGCTATTGCTGCACCAACACAACGCTAACGCTACACTAACTCTACACTAACGCTACACCAACACAACGCTATTGCTGCACCAACACAACGCTAACGCTACACTAACGCTACACCATCACAACACTAACTCTACACTAACGCTACACTAACTCAACACTAACTCTACACCAACACAACACTAACGCTACACCATCACAACACTAACGCTACACCATCACAACACTAACGCTACACTAACTCAACACTAACGCCACACACTCTTTCAGGTTGAACTGCTCTCTCTGCTGCTCCGAGCTGCAGGCAGACGCTCATTCATGCTGCCAAGTCCAGGCAGCAGAGAGATTGGGTAGCAAATCACGACGCCCCCTCAGAGACAGTCATTTTTAAAAATTGCCTTGTTGATAATGGGATCCTACAGAAGAGGGACACATGCGTCCATAAACAGAAACTCTGCTGAGATTTCATCAGACCAGCGACTTACTCTTCACGCAGCCGTCATGGTGGAGCATCGATATTCTCTGTTAGCTCAGTAAAATCCTGCAGTGAGTCTCCATCAAGACCAGGTTGACCTCTGACCCCATTAAACAGTGATTAACCTTGAAGGAGTCAAACTCCTCGTTTCGAACTGTGTGATCGTAACATTAATGAATGAATGACTGAACTTTGCTGCTATGCATAATTTAAATGAGTTATTTGCTGTAATTTAATTGAGGCCATAACTCCGTCCATGCACTCCTGATGAAGACGCTAAAATGAAGACTTTATCTGAGTCACATCGACAACGTCAAAGGTAGCATCTATGAAAACGATCTATAAAATAATCTGTATTTTAATCCAGCAGGATTCTCTCACATTAAGAAAACATAGAGAAACACAACATAAGTGACCAAAAAAACTGAAACTGAAGCTTGATCAAAGTTTTTATAGATTTTTTGGAACTGACATTAACTTACTAGCTTCATGTTTTCATGAGGTAGAAATACATAGAGTGCAATTTGTAAAGTAAAAGTTAAAAATAAACAGCAATAAGAGAAAAAATGGGTTTATTTTTCAAAGTCATATTTTCTCCATGTTATTTATTCATTTAGAAAATGTTTCAAACTACATTTAATTAGCCAGATAAATATCCAGTTTTGAGCTAAATATTTAGCTAGCAAGCAAAAACTAAACATTTTATTAGCAAGCCTGCTAACGAAATATTTATTTTGGATCCAAATATTTATTTTTGCTAACAAAACATTCTGTTTGCTAAAAGTTTAGTGAGCTAAAGCTAAGCTTAGCTTTTAATATTTCCTGCCAAGGTAAATATTTAGTCTGCATTCAGCAAGTCGAATAAATAATCCTCCCGTTTCCCGCGGTTACAGCTGGTTTGCTGTTGTTTTTTTATTTTCTATGATTGCAGCAAACAGCTGATTTTCCTGCAGAGATCAGACCGGGGATCCGTCTCTCCTCTCACGCTGCTGCTGATCCCATCAGAAATCTGCCGTCGAGTCAATGGGAAACTTCCGGCCTCCTGCAGCGTCTCTTCTGTCCACATGCTGCTTATTTATTTATGGCCTTTCAGACATGAAGCTCGCAGTTCAAACCCATCAGGGCATCGAACTCAGTTAGAAAGAAGGAGGGAAAATCTGACGGAGTCAAAACGTGAAACACGGATCTCTGAGGCTCTGAGGGAGAAAACGTTCCGGGACCCGAGACGCTCCGGGAACCGAGACGCTACAGGAACCGTGAGGCTCTGGGAACCGAGACGCTCCGAGAACCGAGACGCTCCGGGAACCGAGACGCTCCGGGACCCGAGACCCGAGACGCTCCGGGAACCGAGACGCTCCGGGAACCGAGACGCTCCGGGAACCGAGACGCTCCGGGAACCGAAAGGCTCCGGGAACCGAGACGCTCCGGGAACCGAGACGCTCTGGGAACCGAGACGCTCCGGGACCCGAGAGCCGAGACGCTCCGGGAGACCCGAGACGCTCCGGGAACCGAGACGCTCCGGGAACCGAGACGCTCCGGGAGCCGAGACGCTCCGGGAACCGAGACGCTCCGGGAACCGAGACGCTCCGGGAACCGAGACCCGAGACGCTCCGGGAACCGAAAGGCTCCGGGAACCGAGACGCTCCGGGAACCGAGACGCTCCGGGAACCGAAAGGCTCTGGGAACCGAGACGCTCCGGGAGCCGAGACGCTCCGGGAACCGAGACGCTCCGGGAACCGAAAGGCTCTGGGAACCGAGACGCTCCGGGAGCCGAGACGCTCCGGGAACCGAGACGCTCCGGGAACCGAGACGCTCCGGGAACCAAAAGGCTCTGGGAATCGAGACCCGAGACGCTCCGAGACCCAAGACGCTCCGGGAGCCGAGACGCTACAGGAACCGAGACGCTCCGGGAACCGAAAGGCTCTGGGAACCGAGACCCGAGACGCTCCGAGACCCAAGACGCTCCGGGAGCCGAGACGCTCCGGGAGCCGAGACGCTCCGGGAACCGAGATGCTCCGAGACCCAACTCTGAAACCCAATCCGATGGTTTCAGAGTCTGATGCTGCATTTCATGCCATCAACGTGTGATGAGAATCCAGACTGTAAATCTAAACGTGATGAATCTAAACTTGGACTATTTTAAATCCTGTTTATGGAAATTCATTCAGGAGTTCCTGGAACTTCTGCTGGAAAACCAACCAAATATAGAAATTCTTCAATAGATGTGACACATCGACAACAAAGTTCTGCCCAGTTTTAATTTAAACAAAGAGCTCCGTCCTGCATGTTTACGCCGAGTCAAAGCTTTTATTTTAATGATTCAGGAAGTTCTGGCCATTTCCTGCCGGCGTTTTCTGGCCCGCCTGGCTGAGTGCATCGCTCTCTCTCGCTCTGCTGCAGCTCGGATCAATACCTGCATCATGACATGAATCGTTTATGAATCTCAAGCTTTTCTGCCAACAGGCTGAAAAAAGGAAAATTCATAATGACAGAAATGACGTAACGTTGGAATCAACGCTCCAAAACGCTTGATTTCAGAATAAAAGCATGAAATAGTTTCTTGGAACAGATTCCAGTGGATCTATTTCCAGCCATTTTCCTGTGATAATTTCCATCCCAGATCCTGCAGTGAGATTTCTTCTTATGTAACGGCGGAACAAAGGAGAGCTGAGGCACCAAACAGAAAACTCTCTCTCTTTTACAGGAAGAGATAATTGTGGTGCTTAAAGAGACAGGAGGCAACAAGCCGCACTATTCAGCATCTGAAACGCGACCGAAGCCAGGATCTGGGTTTAAAGTTAAAACGATTGTTGGGCTTTAAAAGCCAAACATTTTGGTCTGACAGTCTGAGAAGCAGAATGATGTGGTGTCGTCCCTCTGCACTGAAAAACCTCATTTTAAATTCAACTCTTGCTTTATTTATGCTTTTAGATGTTCAGATATGTGAATATTTGTCCTGAAGAAAACATCTGGAAAGTCCCTAAAATGTAAAGTTTGCAGTTCAGACACATCCAGACGACGGATCCAGAATCCATGATGAGCCGTCAGAGTTCTGTCCGGTCTGATCCGGATCAGGGATCAGATCTGTTCCCTGATCCGGATCACAGATCTGATCCCGTCGGAGAAACATGGAGGACTTTCTAATTATTATTATTATTATTATTATTATTATTATTATTATTATTAACAGAATGAAAATCTTTGCAACATAAACCAGCAGCTGAAAGAGATTTACTGGTTGGTGACAGGACTGTGTGTGTGTGTGTGTGTGTGTGTGTGTGTGTGTGTGTGTGTGTGTGTGTGTGTGTGTGTGTGTGTGTGTGTGTGTGAGAGAGTGTGTGTGTGTGTGTGTGTGTGTGTGTGTGTGTGTGTGTGTGAGAGTGTGTGTGTGTGTGTGTGTGTGTGTGTGTGTGTGTGTGTGGGGGTGTGTGTGTGTGTGTGTGTCTGTGTGTGTGTGTGTGTCTTTGTGTGTGTGTGTGTGTGTGTCTGTGTGCGTGTGTGCGCGTGTGTGTCTGTGTGTGTGTGTGTCTGTGTGTGTGTGTCTTTGTGTGTGTGTGTGTCTGTGTGTGTGTGTCTTTGTGTGTGTGTGTGTGTGTGTGTGTGTGTGTGTGTGTGTGTGTGTGTGTGTGTGTGTGTGTGTGTGGTGATGCATGTTTTTGTGAGTTTCCTCTTTTTATAAGCCCGTTTTGTTATGCAGAGACCGGACCGGCTCCGGTGGGCGCGTCGCATCGGGCCTCATTACGCCCTGCTGCTATTGGTCGACTCGCATCGCCACACACACACACACACACACACACACACACACACACACACACACACACACACACACACACACACACACCCAGCAGGAGGTCCAGCTCTCCACCCCGACAGGAACATCTTCGCTCTAAAAAACGATTAATTCTTCCTCACTTTTAACAATCTGAGAAACTTTTGCATCAAAGATAAAAGAAATTAAATAAAAATCCTGAGTTTTTATTAAAATAGAATAATTTTGTTTACGCTGCAATGCATCCTGGGTAGATGACGAATGCTAAGGTGCTAAATGCATCGAGCCTGAGCAATGAGAAACATTCAGAAGTTTCAATTGGGCAAATGAAAAAGAGGAGGAGGAGGATGAGGAGGAGGAACAGGATGAGGAGGAGGAAGAACAGGAGGAAAAACAGGAGGAGGAAGAAGAAGAGGAGGAAGAACAGCAGGAGTCGTCATCATTGTCGTCGTCGTCCACAGAATCAGTTTCTCCCGTTTCTAACTTGGCTGTTTATGGTCAGTTTTGTGTTTTCATGCAGCATTTTGCCGTGTTGCTGAAATGAGCTGCACTAATAAACTTGATCGATCAATCGGTTGATTGATTGATCCCTCCTCAGTGAAGCCCCCCCAACCCCCTCCCCCCCCATTAGATCATGTGACGTTTGCTGGAGTTAAACCATAACAATGTTTAGTTTTCTGGTAAATAAAGCATAAAGCTCATGTTGAAATAACGGCGTGGAGCTGCTGCAGCTCCGGACGACATGAGCTCATGTTTCCTCGTTTCATGTGAAAATAACGGCGTTGGAGCTGCTGCAGCTCCGGACTCACCCGGTCCTCCTCCTCCCTCAGGTCCGGCATGGTGCTGATGCACAGGCTGACCACGGTGACGGCCACCATGACGACGGACAGGCAGGCGAAGATCTTCCCCGGCAGGCCGGACTGGGGATTCTCCACCATGTCCCTCAGCCAGTTCATCACCTTCCTGTACCTGGTTTCCTCCACCGGGAGGCGCTGCATGGCGTTCCGCTGCCGCCGCTCCTCCTCCCGCCTCTCCTTCTCGTGAACCTCCTCGATGCGCGTGTACATCTTCCTCTTGCAGCAGCGCTCCATGTACGCCATCTCCACCCCCCAGTAGTTCAGCTCGTCGTGAAGGGAGAGGACGCACATCTCCCGCAGGAGCCGCAGTTTCCCCGCCGCCAGGAAGTTGAGGATGACCTTGAAGGCGGACGGAGAGCGGTCGAAGAAGAACTCCTTCCTGGTTTCGTCGTAGTCGTCGCACACGCCGGCGATGTCCTCCAGCGACCGGCAGCCGCAGAGCCGGCCGAGTCTGGTGAGGGGGAACTGCTGCAGCGTGGTCCAGGGGAAGGTGTAGCGGTTTCCCCCCACGTTGATCACAGCCAGCAGGGCGTGGTCCACCGACACCAGGTCCTCCGGCCTGCGGATCAGCTGCGCCCTCTGGTAGTGGACGCCCTGGAGAGAGAGCCACGCATGAGCCTCCATGTTGCTTCTGCTGCAGGCAGCCGGGTGGGAACTACTTACTTTACTCAGCTACATGTATAATAAAGTTACTGTTAGGAGTATTTTCACCGAGCTGCAGGTTTTTCTCTACTGGAGAAACGTTGTTATGACATATTTCTGCTCTTTCTTGGTCAAACTTCTGGATTTTTTAGCCACTGAATGAAAAAATAAACACGTTTTACTCTGAAATTCACCAGAAGTTTCTTATTGAAAGAAACTGATTTTGCTACTTAAGCAAATGTTCATCATTTTGGTCTTTAAAATAACAAACATTTCCATTTAACTTTACATTTTGCTCGTCTGATGATGTAATTTTTAGATATTAAATGATTAACAATCATTGATAAACGCCACTTGATCAATAAGTTTGTGTAAAAAACAACAAACTCAAGGAGAGGAAATGGAACTGCTGCATAAACAGACTTCAAAATAAGAGCATGAATATAAATATCTAACCACTTGAATTTTTATCAGTCGGTAACCAAAACTTCAAAACAAACGTTGAACTTTATTCAACTGAAAGTTTACAAAGCAGCCGAGTAAATTATCGTTTTAGAATTTAAATGGAGAAATTCATTTAGGGGAAACTGAATCAGACGATTCTCTGCAAACCGAGACGGTTGTGGGTTAAAATCCCAGCAGCTCATGTCAGTCCTCTGCTGCTGGGTTTGGACTTGGACTGGTCCGGTCAGCTTGGAGCTGCTGCTGCTGCCGTGTGATTGGCTGATGGGTGTCTGGTTGCGTTTGCCCACCTTGATGGTCTCGGTCTCTGGGATCTCGGTGAAGATGCGGTCCAGGCTGCTGTCGTCGCTGACCGACAGGTTGCTGAAGTCGTGGTTGGTGTTGCTGATGATGGGCATGGCGGCTCACGGCAGGACGGGTCTGAGGCCGACGCCTCCCTGAACAACTTCTGCTTAAAGATCAGAACTGGATCTGGGTTCCTCCGGTTTCCTCATTGGTTATTGATTGGAGGCTGATGGCTGCCAGCCAGGCGGATCAGGGAAACATCATGCAGGCGCTGGAGGAAAGACATGCAGCCAACGGTTAGCAGCAGCTATTAATAGCTCATTACAGCCAATTCACTTAAACACCAACCGGCGTCCAAAGACTTGTTTAGTCAGGCGGCTGATAAGTGAACAAACGTTAGCGCCGCTCGCACTCGGAGTGAATTAGCGGCAGTTTTCCTGCAGACAGATCAGAAACTCTTCTGCTGCCAAGAGAGACGCTCTGAAACTTATTGGCTGAGCTCACCGTTCAGCTGCCCGACTGTAAAAAACTCACAAAGTGTGAGTTTTATCTGACTGAGGCTCTTTAATCACATATCTACTGTAGCAAGGCTGCACTTTAACCTGAGGAATTGCTTTTTATTCCCATATTTTACTGATAGTAACTTCAATATTGGCCGAGTTGCACATCGACCCAGAAATCCAGCAGATAAATGTCTTTAAATACGTTTAAAACTTTTCCTCTGAGCTCTTTAGTATTTCCTTCTCTGCTGTTTGACCAGAGGAGAGTTTAGCAGCAGGAGAACCAGAAGTCAGGATGTGCAGCACTTTGGCCTGAATGCTGCCGGTTTTAAAAATTCATGCACTTCTTCCTGAAAACAAACATCTGCCACTGTGACTCCTGACTCAACACCAATGGAGACAACATGGAGACAGCATGGAGACAACATGGAGACAACATGGAGACAACGTGGAGACAACATGGAGACAGCATGGAGACAACGTGGAGACAACGTGGAGACAACGTGGAGACAACATGGAGACAACGTGGAGACAACATGGAGACAACGTGGAGACAACGTGGAGACAACATGGAGACAACGTGGAGACAACATGGAGACAGCATGGAGACAACGTGGAGACAACATGGAGACAACATGGAGACAACATGGAGACAACGTGGAGACAACATGGAGACAACATGGAGACAACGTGGAGACAACATGGAGACAGCATGGAGACAACGTGGAGACAACGTGGAGACAACATGGAGACAACATGGAGACAACGTGGAGACAACGTGGAGACAACATGGAGACAACGTGGAGACAACGTGGAGACAACGTGGAGACAACATGGAGACAACATGGAGACAACGTGGAGACAACATGGAGACAACATGGAGACAACATGGAGACAACGTGGAGACAACATGGAGACAGCATGGAGACAACACGGAGACAACGTGGAGACAACGTGGAGACAACGTGGAGACAACATGGAGACAACGTGGAGACAACGTGGAGACAGCATGGAGACAACGTGGAGACAACGTGGAGACAGCATGGAGACAACGTGGAGACAGCATGGAGACAGCATGGAGACAACGTGGAGACAACATGGAGACAGCATGGAGACAACGTGGAGACAGCATGGAGACAACGTGGAGACAGCATGGAGACAACGTGGAGACAACATGGAGACAACGTGGAGACAGCATGGAGACAACGTGGAGACAGCATGGAGACAGCATGGAGACAACGTGGAGACAACGTGGAGACAACGTGGAGACAACGTGGAGACAGCATGGAGACAACGTGGAGACAACGTGGAGACAACGTGGAGACAGCATGGAGACGACGTGGAGACGACATGGAGACAACGTGGAGACAACGTGGAGACGACATGGAGACGACGTGGAGACAACGTGGAGACAACGTGGAGACAACGTGGAGACGACATGGAGACGACGTGGAGACAACGTGGAGACAGCATGGAGACAAGGTGGAGACATATATCCACGTTGTTTCCAGAACGTGGAGATATCAGATATATTAGATATCTCTGATATATCTGATCTAAAGGCATTTTGAACAATAAACATAATAAAGGAATAAAAGAAAATCAGAAAATCAACAACTTTGATTATTCTGATGTTGCAAGACATTGTTTTTGTTTTCGTGTGTGTGTGTGTGTGTGTGTGTGTGTGTGTGTGTGTGTGTGTGTGTTCATTTATCAAACAGCTGCAGTGAAAGGACAGTTTGAGCTGCAGCTCAGGGTTCATGGATGATGGGTTGTAACTTCGGCAGGTCAGTGAAAGTCAGACCAGCTGCAGCAATGAAGCGTCTGGTTGTTGCTGCAGCAGCAGCAGCAGCAGCAGAACCTGCAAACTGCACCGGAACCCAGAATCCGCAGGAACCTGCAGCTGGACGGCGGCAAAATAACGAATCACTTCAGTTTGAAAAGGTCAGAAATGAGCTGCGAACCGAAATCACTTCCAGGACTTTTAATGACTGACTGGCTGCAGAGAAAACGGAGATTCCTTTAGAAACCAAATGACAACATTTAACTCTCAACATTTAAATGAACCCAATGCCCCTTTACGGTGTTGCTCCTCAATAAAACACGGAGTCTGACTTTACCTGGTTTTTCCGGAGTGTTGTGAATATTTAAGGTGAAGCAGCAGAAATCCTCTCTGCGGATGTAACTTATGGAGCAGCTCACCGGTTTGTGTCCCGCACTCCTCTCCAGATGGCCGGATGGGATCCGAGGGAACCCCCCCCCTCCCCCCCGTCTGCGTGATCCCACCGCAACCTCTTCAACTCCACCGCGGGCGGTCCGCCAGCAGCCGCCTCATCATCCCCGGCGTCCGCAGCCTCCAGCCGGCGGAAGGCGGGCAGCGGTCCGGAGCGGCGGAGCGGGAAGCAGGTAAAGGTTCGGTCAAAGTGTCCCGGTCCAGCCCAGCCGGCGGTACTGCGGGAGCAGCAGGAGGAGGAGGAGGCGGCGCAGGGAGGGGGCTGTGCGCAGCACGGCTGCCCCGAGCAGCTTCACCAAGTTCAAGTTTGCGTAAAGGTGACCGGAAGCGTCACGGCAGCACGCAGCGTGGATCCAGTGGACGGGTCCAGCGGAACCAGCCGAACCAGCGGGGCTGGATCCGGAGTCCGCGGGATAAATCCGCTGCTGGGTGGATTGTGTGAAATTCAAGGACACGCAGGAGAAGCTGGGTCGGTGGTTTTACCCTCCGCGCGTTGCGCGCAGCAGGGGGCGCAGTTTCCCCTCAACTTACAATCAGTGACAACAAATAGAGAAAGAGCAGGAAGCAGCAGAAAACCATCCAACCGTCATCCATCCATCTGTACATCCATCCATCCGTCATCCAACCATCTGTCATCCATCCATCATCCAACCATCCATCCATCATCCAACCATCATTCATCCATCTGTTCATCATCCAACCATCTGTTCATCCATCTGTTCATCATCCATCCATCATCCATCCATTAATCCATCCATCATCCATCCATTAATCCATCCATCCATCCATCCATCCATCCATCCATCCATCCATCCATCCATCCATCCATCCATCATCCAACACTTTGTCCCAGTTGGGTGCTGGTTCCCATCAACAACAGAAAACTAAAAATTTTAAAAAGTTTCTGTAATGCAGATCTTTCTTTAATTCAATTCAATTAAATGTATCAATTAATCAATCAATCAAATCAATTAATGTAACATATTATGCAATTATCTTCAAAGAGTGGATGGTGGGCAGGAAGGAGCTCCAGTAGCAGTCAGTGTTCCAACATATCTGAATAAGCCTCTGACTGAAGACTGTTGCTGTATGACAGTCTCATGCTAACATGCTAACAGCTCCACATCCAGACAGCAGAGACGATATTCCACAGCAACATGATGACATCATCAGCTGCTAGCAGCTCTGCTAATCCGCCTCCTTTGCTTTAGCTGCTGCTCTGTAAATGTCTGACTGTACGGTCAGAAAGCTGAGCAGAGAGCGGATCCTGGTGCTAAACAACCAGATGTCGCTAATGAAAGACTTTTCTGACTGTATAAAGTTTTCACTGTCAGCTGGGAGGTTACAGGTCAAACACCAGACCGATGTCCTCCATCTGTCTTCTTCCCCCGTCTTTCCTGTATTCAGGGATTCCTGTCCTGTGAAACAGGAAAAGCACCAGACCTCCTACTGAGAGAGAAACACCTTGGTTCAGATGCAGGAAGGGCGACGCTGCGTTTCTGGCTGAACAGCTGCATCACAGCCACGCACCAAACACGGCCGGGCGCCATAACTCAGCGGACCCCCCAGAGGTCCGGGCTGCAGATTTCTCTGGGTTTGTCCTTGAGAAGCAGCTCATTAGGCGGCGCGCCTCAGGGAGAAACAGTTTGTCCCGGCCGGGACGTCTGCAGGCGGAGCAGGCAGGCCATTACAGAGGAGATGGAAACCGAGCCGCCGGGTGGGGGGTCTCTCCACATGAGTGTTTTCTAACCAAATATCCATCGTTACTCATTAACCCAGAGTGCAGAAGGTCTGCAGGGCGAGAGCAGCAGCAGGTCAGCCGCAGCGTTTCCACTCAGAGCTGAATAAACATGGAACCAGAGATTCACCGATACAATATCAATACCTGCATCAGGTCCCCTATTGAAAAAACATCAGGTATCAGTGACAGTGTGCCAGATCTATAGGGCAGGTCTAATTCTATATTAGACTATTGATTACCCTTATTTTTGTAATTAAGTAATTGATTATTCTGACGATTAGTAGAGTGATTGAATTAAAAATTTGATTAAAATCCTGGTAATTTCTGCTAAAAGCCCAAATGTTCAAATCTGTGCATAATTATTTAAAGTCTCTTAGAAAACTAACCTGTAACAAAAACAGCTCATTTTTTAAGCAAACCTGGACAGAAATGACAGAAATCTAAATTTGATAATAAATCATCAGGCTCTTAGTTTGTTTTCATGTTCAGTAAATTTAACTGATGAATTTTCACTTTTCAGACGTTTATGGGTTTCGTGTCCCGCTGAGTGACGGGATTACTGGTGGCCTGCAAACCGCTGAAAACCGGAAAATGTCCGGGGAAAAGAGAACCTTTGTTATGCTAATGTTATCCCTTATAAAAAGGGAGAAATACAAGAGAAATGATCAGACGGAACCAGTGCACCTTTACTTGTTCTTGTATTATTTGTAAAGAGCGCACGAGTCCCCCTAGTGGACTCTTGACTATGGCGCCAATGACAAAGGACTATATTTCTTGCACACACCGAATCAAACTAAATTAGGATAATCAACAATTGGATCTAATATTAAAATGGTCAAATTAATATCATACCCTGCAACACTAACAGCAATTAGCATTCATCAGCGGCTCACAGGCGGAAGTGAGAGCGGTGAGCGACACAGATCAATCATTCTTCTGTATGGTCGATAATAAAGCTGAGATGATCTGAGCGTCTCTCCACGTGGAACCAGCCAACTCGTTCTCATCTGCAACCCCACGTTGCCTCCAACACACCTGCAGCTGCAGACAGATGCAGCTGCAAACACAGATATCTGCGGCCGGCCGGCGGATTAACGGTTTAATCCCTCACAGGCAGCAGGAGCAGAGACGGGATGAGAGCAGCCGGTGTCCTGCTGAGCGAGTTTACAGGTGTGGGACAGAAAAAAAGACTGACTCAGATGTTTGAAAGCTCATCGTTTGCTGCGGCGTCTCTCCAGGTGGTTCTGTAATCTGTTTCTCTCTCTGCGACTGATTGTCTCCTGAAAACCGAACCGAAGAGTCAAAGATCTTCTGTCGCTCTGAAAACCGGCTGGTTCTGATAATCAGGGATACTCTCACCTTGGAACTTTATGAACTAAACTTAGAAACTGATCCCTTGGATTTAGGGTACAGGTAAATTCAGGTAAATCCAGGTAATTCCAGGTCAGTGGTGGGAAGTAACTAACGAAGTACAATTTTCGTGAATCTGTACTTTACTTAAGTAGATTTAATAATGGATACTTTCTACTTTTACTCCACTACATTTTACAGTAAGTATCTGTACTTTCTACTTCACTACATTTCTACAAACTGTCTCGTTACTCGTTACATCCAAGTCGCGTTTCTCTTTTTGTCCGTTAAAATGTGAAGTTCAGGGATTTAAGGTGGCGCCGTAAAATCCCAGCAATAACGTGACTTAGTGTCTGTTGTCACCCATCGGCTCCACCTTTACTCGCACGCGGAGCTCCAGACATGCGCAGTGGTTTCCTCTGAGCGTCAGTAATATAATAGCTGCATAAATTATACAATAAAATCAGCAGCGCTTCGCTTTCACAGACGGTGGGACTTCGTCCAATTTTTAACGTCACTTGGAAGGAAAGCTTAAAGAAAGGTAAGCTCCGTGGACGTGATGCTAGCAAAGCTAGCTGTATTGACTGAGACGTGTTGCATCTGCGATGAAAAAAAGTTGTCACTCATGCGCTGAATTACTGTGTGGAGATGTTGACTGAGGTGTTGCATATATGGGACAACGCTGTGACCAAAGTGCAATAAAGTAATATGACATTCATGGACGATCCGATTCTTCTGGACGGATCTTGACCAAGTCCTATAGTACTGAAGCCTCACTGAGAGCCATTCTTTGTTCTTGTAATGCTCTGCGTACACTGCAGTAGCTATTTTATTTCATTAAAATATCTTTATATTTAATTGGCGAATAAATAAAACAAGAACGTAGCAACACAGAGCATGCTCATTGCTCTTTGTTTTCATCTCCTGTCATGGTGGCAGACGTTGCAGCAGGAGGGAGGATGAGAACAGTCACGGTGCTCCTCCTGCTTGGTTACTTCTTGCTTATTGGGCCTTGGACAGTGTTCATAGTTGAGCGTTGTTAATTGCTATGTTTAATGGTGCAATTTCTGACATTGGAAATATGGGCAACCGCCCAGGGCATTATTTCTTTAGGGATGGCAGGAGACCTCTGTGTATTGTGGCACAGAGATGAAAGCAAAACAGAATGAAGAAGAGTTTGAATTGATACTGGTTAAATTTATTTCAGCTCTAAGTATTTAATATCTAGGTGTTTTTATGGGAAAGTGGATCTTTCAGATCAATTTGAGAAGCAATTTTGATAGGTGCATTTAATGTTATTGTCATGTAGCGTGGGGTGCTGGTTTTGATTTGGTCTTGGGTTCGGTGGTCTAGACTAAAACTCTGCTACGAGGCTCCTTGGTTCCATGTCCTCCTTTGCCAGTTGGATTTCTTTCAAAATAAATGTGTGGCAAAAAAAGTGAAGTTCATGTTATGTTAGGACAGGAGACAAGATGTTTCCATCCCTGAAATTATGATGCATAGAATCATATATCTAAGTCTAAACTATGTTACAGAGTAAACTCAATAAAAACAGGCTTTATCTGTGGCTTTGTTCATTAAAATGGCACATTTCTCATGTATTAAAATTAAATATGATTGGTTCACTTAATGATATTAGTGATTAGGTAATGCATTCAGCAAGTACTTTTACTTTTAATACGTATTTTTAAAAGCCAGGACTTTTTTAGTTTTACTTAAGTAAAATGTTAATGTGGTACTTTGACTTTTACTTAAGTACATTTTTGTCTGTGTATTTGTACTTTTACTTAAGTACATTTTTTGAGTACTTTCTCCACCACTGTTCCAGGTAAATTCAGGTAAAGTCATGTAAATCCAGGTAAAGAAATCCAGGTAAATTCAGGTAAAGAAATCCAGGTAAATCCAGGCGGTACCCTGCCGCTCTCCCTCCATGTGCAACAGGCTCCTCCAGCAGCTCTGGGCAGCAGCTCCCTGATTTCACCGGATCCAAAGCTCTTCATTAAGTCACTCAGTTCCAGGTTGCATTAGGGCAAAAAAATAATAATTTGATTTGCATCATTTCAGGCTGCAGTGTGAATGTACCCTAAAAATCGACTCGTTGGTGAAACCTCTGAAGCCATTTGACCTAGTCAAAGCCCGGAACAGCATCTCCAGGATGAATGAGGTGAACATGTCCTCCCTGTTAAGGTGGTGATTCTACTGAATGTTGGCAGCTTGTTGGTCTGTAAAATCATCGTGTGGCTCAACATCCCAGAGCTTGATGAGGATATTTACACAAACGTCAAAGCTTCGTCGTTTAAAACCAAACCAAATTTTCCGTTTGTTCAGCAGCCGTCAGCCTCTCAGAGCTGGAAGCTAAATCAACGGCTTGGTTGCGGCTTTGTTTGGACTGGATAACTCTGCCGCTCCGGCGGCAATAAAAACAGAAAGTCGTAGCCTCTCGTCTTCCACAGCAACGAGCGCCGGCTGATTTGCAGAATCTGAATGGGTTTTCATGTAAAAATATTCAGGACCTGCGTCGCCTCCAGTGTGCAGAATCAGTCAGAATGAGCCGGCGTTGTGTACTCTGCTCAGAGGGGAATCATTTGTATTCAAAGCAGGTTCGCAGCACATCAGCGAGGCTTCCAGCCGACTTCAAAATCCCTTCCAGCATAAAAGGGAATCCTGTACAGCCGGCCACCAGGTGGGCAGAGCAGAACGCAGTTTCAGGAGTTTTCATCCGGGCCGAGCCTCGTTCATTCCAGCTCCATTCATTTTCTACAACTTCTACACCAGCAGCAAGATTCCCTGCATTAAAGCAACTTTAATATTTGATTCAGAGTTGAACATGAGGAGCAGATTCCAGCCTCAAGCAAACAGCGACTCCTGATTGGATATTTCTAAAGCTTTTAAAATAAGAGGAGCTGTAATGAGCTTCATCGTGGTGAGAAATATCAGGCTCCCTGCAGGAAGGACCGAGTCCGCACTTTACAAGAAAATAACATCCCAGGAAGTCTTTATGGGAACGAAGGAAGCCGACGACATCCGAGCAAGGAGATGTGAGAAGCTGAGATTCATCATTTCATTTTGAAGACATTTCCCACCTAGAAGGAAATGTCCTCTTATACAAGGTTTGCAGGTTTCACCAACTCAAATGTAAAGCTTAAGCGCGCACACACACACACACACACACACACACACACACACACCTTAAAGAGGAAGTAATGGTGAGATTAACTCTTGTCACATTTTAACTTTAGTTGAAGTCCTTTAACGTTGCTACTTTTAATCTGTTTCCCTATTTATCTCATCTGTTGCTCTCTCCACTTTAGCTCCTCGTTTACTCTTTTCCATTTCTTCTTCTCAGCTTTATTTACCTCCATAGTTTCATATGAAGCTCGAACACTTTATAAAATCCACAAAACTTCTCAGTTAATGTCACAACAAATGGTACTTTTAGCTTAGCGCTAGCTGCAGCACTGAACTTGTGGTCAGTTTGTTGTGCTAACAGCTGTTAGCTTTCTGCAGATATCAGCGACTAATTTGGAGCCTGTTTGTGGTTCTTGGCAGCAGCTTTGTGCTGCATATGTCTCTACAGCGTCAACCCGTAACGTCAAGCTAGCTAACTTTTAAAATCAGGAAAAGTTGTCCAGCTAGCAAACTTTGTATTAGTATTAAAAAGCAATATTAGCTTTAATCTTGCTAGTAATGCCTGGCTACGACATGCAGCGTTCGGGTCGTTAACTAGTGTCAGTTTGGTGCCATAACTTGTTTTATTACGCTGTGATAAACAGCTGTAGTTAGTTCACTGACAGCATGCTAGCTAATGTTAGATAAATGTGGGTAACCATGGCAACCGGTGAGTTTAAACGCCGGTCAAGTTGCACGAGTATCTGCTGTGTTTAATCCCCTTTAGCACCAAAATACACCATGGCTCTTTATTCAGTTTGTGTTATTGTGGGTCTGCTCCTGTCAAGAAAAACTAATAAATGAATAAAATAAAGTGTCTTTTATGGATTTAAAGCTCTAGTTTTAGTTGAATATTTGCTGCACAACTCAAAGAAAACAGGTTTGGTTTCCACCTCTTGTTGGATAAATGATGAAAAACCAGAGAGGTCATCATCTGGGTTTAGAGTCCGTCCGGCTCGGATCGGATCCAGAAGGTTTCTTTTTCACAGCAAACAGGACAGCAGCCAGCTGACGGGAAGGAAACCGGACCCTGTCCGACTCGGGTTCACGGCATCCTGTTACAGGCAGCAGCACCTGAGATCCAGGTGGACGTCCTGATGAAAGGAGCCAGCAGGAGGAAGACGAGCTGATCTGTTCATCACGAGGCAGGCCGCCTCGTTTCCGCTTCCATCTTCTCAAACATCACGGCGTCCATCACGTTTCTGTCGCCTCGGGGTGAAAATGCAAACTTTGTTTTACCTGAATTATAGTAACGATTTGTGATGATATCAAAAGTGGGAGAGTTTTCAGCAAAAAGCAACAGTTTAGTTTCATTTTGTTTACATGAAAACAGCATTTTAGACGTCCTTGTATAATATTTAACATAAAACATGTTCAGTAATGAAACACGTTTTGCGCCGCCTCAGCATTTTAGGAGGATGAGAACCACACCAAGCAAACTGCTCACATTTCTACCAGCAAACATATCAAAGAAATACTCCATTATGCGAAACATTTAAAAAATATTTGAGATGTTTCCTTGGACCAGGCCTCAGATGGTCCAAACGGGGCAGAGCGGGAGTCCAGCCTGTTTCCATGGCGTCTCAGATGATCATCATAAAGAGCCAACATGTTTCTATAAGCAGACCTGGGAGAAAATATCAAATTAATCTGGTTCCAGCTAACAAAAGGAAAAGCATCAACCGGCTCCGGGCGTCTGGGCCACGTTTCACCGTTTCATCATGACTGAAGCCGCTGAGCTAACAGGAAGTGATGTCGGCTCAGCTGATTAAATCGCTCCATGGCCCAGCGGCGTATGTTCACAGCTGGTTGGTGTGAGGCTGATCACAGCAGCTTGTGGGTTTAGTCTGGCTGCTGCGTCTTTCCCCCTGACAGCCTGATCGGCCTCTTCGACAGCTTGGCTCCAACATCGTGAGCCTTTTCCTCGCTCAACGCCTCCATGGCGCCAACTAAAAGAGCAACTTGGTGAGTCATCTTCGCCAGAGACGCTGGTTTACCATCTGAAGAGTCGTGAAGTTGCTTCACAAGCAGAGGAAGGAATAAAATGCTTCCTCAGAACCAGTTTGGGTTCATCGTTTGTCCTGCTGGTTCTGTGCAGCTGCATCACAAACGGGAAGGAAACAAGATGGAGACGGGAGGAAAACTGAGGCTGAAGCTTTTCACCGCTTCCTGAACCACAGATTGGTTTTACAATGAATCCAATAAATCATAACGATGCGTCACAGGGCAAAAATAAAACCCAGCCACCGCCTGAGTTTAACAGAAATGAGTTTCCGGTTGGAGAGTTGCTGCCTTCCAGTCCTCCGGTCGTGGAAAAGATGCTTAGGAACGGTCAAATCTGTGGCACCAAAGGAAAAACACCTCAAATATGGTCCAGAAAAGAAAAACAGATTATTAAAACCTGGAAGGAAACAGAACCATCGACTTTGAGGAAAGGGATCCTGAATATGAGGAAGGGGATCCTGAATATGAGGAAGGGGATCCTGAATATGAGGAAGGGGATCCTGAATATGAGGAAGGGGATCCTGAATATGAGGAAGGGGATCCTGAATATGAGGAATGGGATCCTGAATATGAGGAAGGGGATCCTGAATATGAGGAAGGGGATCCTGAATATGAGGAAGGGGATCCTGAATATGAGGAAGGGGATCCTGAATATGAGGAAGGGGATCCTGAATATGAGGAAGGGGATCCTGAATGGATCACTGAAACGGTTTCAGAGCATTTCTGGAAAACCTCTGATCAGGAAGGAAACCAGAGAACAACGTTCAGTTTCTGCTGGTTTTGCTTTGACGACATTAATGATCTAAAATTAAAATCTTTAAAATACCAGCAGCTTCTTAGATCTGAAGGCAGAAGGAGGAAAACGTCACTGCAGAGATGATGGAGGTGAAAAGAGGACATTTTATTCCCTTAGTCTGAGAATCAACAACCAATTTAACCAAACAGCACGAGAAGCATGCTCAGCATTTGGAGTAAACGCTGATATTCTGTGTGTTAGCACCTAAACACACACCTGAACACACCTGAACACACACCTGAACACACACACCTGAACACACACCTGAACACACACCTGAACACACACCTGTACACACACACCTGAACACACACCTGAACACACCTGAACACACCTGAACACACACCTGAACACACACACCTGTACACACACACCTGAACACACACCTGAACACACACACCTGAACACACACCTGAACACACACACCTGAACACACACACCTGAACACACACCTGAACACACCTGAACACACACCTGAACACACACACCTGAACACACACACCTGAACACACACCTGAACACACACCTGAACACACACACCTGAACACACACCTGAACACACACACCTGAACACACACCTGAACACCTGAACACACCTGAACACACACACCTGAACACACACACCTGAACACACACCTGAACACACACACCTGAACACACCTGAACACACACCTGAACACACACCTGAACACACACACCTGAACACACACCTGAACACACACACCTGAACACACACCGTTCATCCGTCTCATTTCATTAACCCCCTCAGTGCCGGGCTGCAGATCGTCTCAAGCCTTCGCTCTGATTGGTTTCCTCCTCGGCTCCCAGTGAAACCAGCAGGAAGCGACGCGTTTCCCATCGGATCCGGTCGTTTCAGAGCTTTCGCAGCAGAACGGGCACCAATTAGCCGTTAGCATGAGGAGCAGCTGCCGCGCAGCAGAGCGACTTCGTGAACAAACCGAATAATTTATCACACCTTCATCTCCAACATCGATTTCTAATAATGGAGCTGAAAGAAAAACACGAGTTTCTCCTTCATGAATCTGCAGAGCAACTTCACAGCAACAAGTTTTAGCTACGGTTGGAAAATAAATGTTTGCACACAAGCTGGGATTTTCACTGCAGTGCAGCTGTCTGCTGCAGGACGTAGAAAAGTTTAAGGTTAACATGCTTGTCAGGTGATTCTAAAACAATCTAATAATTTGTGTCATTGGTAGAAACACTAATAATAACTTAAACCAAAAGGAACACAGAGATATTCACTAAATTCATTAACTTCCTGTTTCTGTACCAACAGGATTTTTATTGTCGGATGTTTTAATCTCATCTTTAAGTCGCGTTTTCAGTGAAAACAGAGAATCATCATAATTAAACAAGAACAAAGATCTAATCTGTAAAACGAAGCAAACGTCTTAGATGATGTTCTGAGTCACCGTCCGTCTTTAAAGGCTCAGAATCGACACCGATCCATGTCTGGGTTCATCTTTATCTACGTTCCTCTCGCAATCGGAGCTGATGTTTTGATTCAAAGTAGCATACTCAGAATTCATGCATATCATTTACTCTTCTACTCATTTTCTTTCCTCAGATGCCGAGTGTCTCTAAAAAGCATCAAACCAAAATTAGAAATAACTTTTAGACATTTGGTCACGTTATCTAGTTCAGCATGTCACATGGGAGACAGGCAGCAAAAATATGTTTTTACTGCCCAACCTCTCCGGGTTTAGATTATTGACAGATTATTGACAGATTATATGAGTGAGATTCAGGTTTGCTGACTGGAGGTCAGAGTTTCCTCTGTGGAAGGTAAACAAGCGAAACACAGACAGAGAAGCTAATTGTCTTAAATAACAGATTAATAAGAATATTCTGCTGTTCCAACCAGCTTTGGGTTTTTTTAACTGCTTTTCTCATCCTGCTGCTTTCAAAGCTTCGTGATTTTTTATTTTAACAATGGATGCGTTCTCTGAGCCGAGGAGGATTTCCTGTTTGAAGCGTGACCTTCTGACCTCTGCCTGTGGAGAGCTCGGCGTTCAAACATCCCGGAGTCAGAGAGGAGAGACGCAGCGCTGCGCCCAGTTCCTCCTGGGTCCAACAGAACCAGAACAACCAGGCCTCTCTCAGCCTTTCATCATCTGTTCTCCGTTTTATTTTCTTTATTTGACCGACAATCTGAACCAGCAGCCTCGAGTTTCCTCAGGTTGATCCACTTCCTGTCAGGTTCATTCAGACCCGAACTGCCGCCTGGTACCGTGCTGGTCCTGGTACCGTCCTGGATACCAGCTGCAGCGTTCCAGCTGCAGCGTTCCAGCGCTTCATTTCCTTCTGGCTCTAATCTGAAGTTTCCTCCATTTGAAACGCAGCTTAATTAATCCGATTTTGAATTTTACTCGATGACCAGCTTTTATTTTGAAAGTCGCCAAGATCAAAACATATGAAAAAAAAAAAACAAAACACAAAAATGTGTCACATAACTAAAAAACTCATTATTTCAGCCAGACATGCAGCGTTTGTTAAAACTCTGCAGTTTCTTCTCCAGGTTAAAGTTTCCAGCATGTTGGATGTTTCTGACTGAATCCTCAGATCATTTCCACCTGGAACAAAATGTCTGCTTCTCTCACAGCCAATCACAACCCGGCATTTCAAATTAAAAGGTTAAAAAAACTGAAATATGAATAATTGAGAAGTATGTTTATTACCTGCTTAAAGGTTGTTCATTTGATGCCTCTTGTCTTTCTGCTGTAAAACTGGAGCCTTTTATTTTGAATCAAAACATTTAATGGAACCAATAAAACCTGAACAAACGGAAGCATCGGAGGAATTTGTCGGTTTTAACGGTTTCTTCTCTTTTTAATCAAAATTCATCAAAAATCCAACAGGCAGCGTAGAAACGTGCGGCTGTCAGAGTCTGAATGAGTCACAGCATTTCGCTGCGAACAGGAAAACCTGATGAAGGTCTGCCCTCCTCCTCCTCCTCCTCACTCAGCCGTCCCGCCAACTGCAGGAAATGACGTCAGCAGCTGAGGCTCTCTGCGCCGCGACGCCTTCAGGCTCAACAAGACGGAACATCATCAGGTTTTTATGCTGCAGAAAATAAACAAACGTCCAGAAAAAAAATCTGTCTGCAGCGTCACTTCCTGTTGTTCATGTTTTTAGGTAAAGAAACATCAAACTTTTCCGTCCATCATCCATCCATCCATCTGTTCATCCATCCATCCATCATCCATCCATCATCCATCCATAAAGAGGAGAGAAAACAGGAGAACCGAGAAGAACTGATGACTCTTCAGCCAGAAACTTCAACAGTGTAAAAAACACAGTGTGTGTGTGTGTGTGTGTGTGCGTGTGTGTGTGTGTTTAGTGACTCAGCGTGTTGTTTTCCTTCATGCATCTCTTAGTGAATCTATAAGTGAATCCATGTTTTCATAAAATGCGTTTGGACAGAAAATCTCTGCAGGAATTTTTCTGTTTTGATTTTTTTCTCCTGGTAATAAAAACATAATTAATGCAAAATGTGGCGCCACGTTTCCGCTGCTTTATGTTGGATTCATGGAAACATGAGATGAGCCGTTTTTACCTGATACGGTGAAACGATCATGTAGTAATAATTACATTTATGTACCAGTTGTAACTCATGATGACTCAGCATTTTCCCTTCAGCTCCTCCGGCAGTAAAACATCGTCTCTCCGGCCCGTTTCTGTCCTGAACGCTGGAGAGCCGCGTTGCTGTTCCCACTGCTGTAAATCATGCTAATGTTTGGGCTCCTCATGGCCTTTAGCTGCTCAGTTGAGGGAAGGTTTTAACTTCAGCAGAAAGATCGACTGCAGGAGGTTTGAAGCTAAATATCTGGGTTTAAACCGTTAGCTCAGAGCTACGTATCATTAGCTTTGAGCTAAATATTTAGTTTGGAGCTAAACATTCAGTTAGTGAACTAAATGCTGAGCTAAGCTAACGAGATGTTTAGGTTAATAGACTTTGGAAAACAAACCATCTGTAATTTTCTCTTGTGATAAATTATCCAAGTTTCTGCTGTTAATTTTCCAAACTGGCAAATTTTCCATGTTTTTCCTCATAAATATCAAGTTGGACATGGTGGCTTTGATCCAAAACAATGAACATGTTGTGATGTAACTTCTACCTGAGCAGGTGAGCTGCCCAGTAAAGGACTTAATGACGTTATTTGTAAATGTTTTATTTGCGCCGCCTGCAGGATTTTACCTGCAGATGTTCAAAGACGTGATTCTGTAACTTTGGGTTGATTTTCAGGAAGTCACTGTTTTATTCTTCTGGAAATATTTTCAAAGTGTGAAGAAAGTTTAAAAATCATCTGAAATCGTTACTGGAGTTGCAGAGCAGCACTGAGGCTGATTCATCATCTGCAGAAACACCAAACAGGAAATGTGAAAACAGACAGACGGACCTGCATGAAGCTGCAGAATGACGGATGTTTTTATGCGTCTCTGCTTTGGCAGGATGAAGTTGATTCAACCTCTTCTTCTCTCCTCTTCCTCATATTTCTTTTCCCCTGAACGAGTTGAACCTGCTGCATCCGAAGCATTTCCATCCAGCAGCAGCTGAAGGTAACGCTCCGCCGTCTCTCCTCTCCAAAGTGGCTTTAGCTTCCAGATGAGCTCATTTCCTGCCTCCTATCAACAACTAATGATTATTGGACTCTTGACTCCGAGACGTTTTGCATAAATTGCCGTTATCTCGGCACGCAGCTCAAAAAGTGACCTTTAGTTGAACCCGTAGATCCAGATGCTGAGCAACGTGCCATAAAGCAGGAGATAATCAAGCTAATGGATCCACCAGAACGGCCGAGAGGTCAGAACCTGTCAGCCGCAGCACTGGAGCGGAAACCGGCCGGCAAGCCGCTTTGGGTCCGACGTGACCCGTTTCAGCATCTTCATCACCCTCATGTTCATCACCGTCTATCCGTCCCGCACCGAGACGTTTTGATTGGATCTCCATAAACTCCCGTCCCAATCAGCTGCCATCAAAGATCCGGGTCCAGCGGTCAGACTCAAAATGGACCAATAAGCTCAACAAAGAGCGAGGAAAGAGGTTTAATTTGCTCTGAGAGGAATCGATTCAAGTTCTCCCCAAACCAGGCGGAGAGCAAATCGATCAGATCAAATCAGGAATTAATTGAGACGAGAAGCTGAGAAAAAGACGAGACGTCCTGATTTCACCCTGCAGGAGACAAAACGAGCAGCGGGACGAGGAACGTGGCTGAAATACAGAAGACATTCATTAAAACCCTGGTGTGTGTGTGTGTGTGTGTGTGTGTGTGTGTGTGTGTGTGTGTGTGTGTGTGTGTGTGTGTGTGGTAGATACTGACCTTCCTTGCCAATGAGTGAGTGGAGGACAGAGCAGCGAAGCTTTGCAGAAACAATCATGAAGCAAAAGAAGTAAAAAAAAAAGAGGCAAAGACAGAGAGCAGGACAGCAAGGTGACCTTTAACCTGTTATTAAAAATATATCTCTGTAATAAATATATCTTTAATGGAGTGATGGGACGCCATTATAATGTTTAAAGGAGTTTATTTCAGGGTAACTAATTAATCACATTGTAATAACATTTTTATGCAGCGGATAAAAAGCCTGAAAATCTTCCTCAGGTGATGAAGGTCGTGTTGAAAGTTTAGAATGATGTTTGGGTGACGTTCAGTTTCATCATATTAATTCAGGAAAACACGTCACAGTTTCCTGCTTCGCATGTTTGGTGAAGAAAAACTGCAAAAGTCAAAAAGTTGGACAATTTCTGAGGAACCAGAACCTGGAAGGACCTCAGAACTCAATAATCTCAGAAAGACACAAAAAACATTTAAAGTCAGAACCTTAAAACATTCATTTTGATCGATTTTCATGCATTAAGTATTTTAATGGAATCTAAATATTTACATCTGTTAAAATTATTTCTTTTAGTATTTGCAGCTTTTGCTGATGAATCTGTTCAGTTTCTGCTTCATAAACCTGATTGGTTCAAGCTATGCTAAGCTAAAGTAGCATCTCAATGCTAAACATGTAGCAGCAGCAGACGTCCCGACGCCAAAACCGTCAATTAACTATATTAAAAATGTCAATCAATTCCTGTCACTCATGACGCAATCAGAACATTTCCAATTTCTAAACACTGATTTCCTAATTTTCTTGTATTTTTTCTTTTTAATTAATCAATTTCTCCTTTTAAATCCCTAAATCACATTTTGCACAAATTAAATGAGCTCAAATTCAATGAAAGCAAATTAAAATCCATGTCAAGATGCAGGATGGACCCATTTCCACAACACCAACTAATGTCCCATCATGGCAGACGACACACACACACACACACACACACACACACACACTGCATAGAAATGGTGCAGGAGTTTTAACTAAATGCACGACGAGGGGAAATATCTGCCTGCACTGTGATAAAAAATAATTTGTCGTCTTTTCTTGGCTAATGATCCAAAATAAAAATGAACCATGAAAATAAAAAAGAATGAGCCATTTGGCCATCTGTGTGTTTCTCCCTTCAGATGGAAAAAGGCCAATGAGAGCAGAGCGCGGCTCTCCACAGGCAGCAGGTGGTGAAGGAAAGACGCCGTTTTTCAGGCAGGAAACCCTGCAGCAGTAAACGGCTGTAATTACTGCATGAAATGCTGCTCAGCGTTTAGCTGTGATTTACTGCATGGCCTGTAACTGCAGCCAGGCCAGACGGTTCATCCATCACAGGAGCTGGACCTTCATCCTGACGGGTTCGTCCTCCTCTTCGCTCCACATGGAGCCTCCACACCATCTGCCTGCTTCCTGATAAACTCACTAAAAATACATCTACAAACGCCAAACACACACATTTACACACAGCAACAACTTCACAAACACTTTCATCAGTTTGGATTCAATCATTTTATAGGAAAAACTGAATTAATAAATACCGTAATGGATCAGTGATTCTTCAGAATAGGGACAAACTGGTCCTATGCATAAAACACAAAATTTGAATAAAATATAGAAAAATATTATTTTTTCAAATATCTGACTAAACTAACCTGGGTCATGTGATCACAACAATGTATATTTTCCAGGTATTTGCTGAATATTATTTTATTTTAAACATTGTAGTCGGTGGATGATGCCTGTAAAAGCCCTTGTCCAGGATCAGAACTCAATACATTATAATAGTTTAAAACAATTAAAGAAATACTACAATTATATATTATGACAATTAAGTATAAGTAGTCATATAAATAATTATAAAGGTATCAATAAATTGAATTAAATATCATTTTTATATATTTTCCAACTCCATTGAAATTTGTCCCTAGTTTTTGTCAACACCGTCAGAAATGAAAAGAATGTAAAAAAAATCAGGCATTATTGGGGGCAGCAGAACTTCTGAGGACCCCATGACCACTTCCTGTTTCTTCCTTTGCTAACAGGGCTAGTTAGCTCCGGTTAGCTTATGTTATTCTTTAGTTTTTTCTGCTTTTTATTCCTAAGTTGTTCATCACAACCATGACGTGTCAACACCATAACTGATAATTTACAAAACTTTGATGAAATTTTGTGAAATAAAAGCTTAATTTTGGTAAAACGTAAATATTTCATGGACCTGATGAGCTACAATATGGCCTGCTTCAGAGTAACATCATATAAACTGAGGTAGCTTAGCTTTTCGTCAACTCCATCAGAGAGAGTTTTTCTGACTCTTTCAGTGAAATTGTTGTCAAATCTCACTTATATGCGTAATTAATTCATTTTAATGTAATTTACATAAATTTCATTACTTCACATGTACCAAGTTTTTCATTTTACTCACCAGTTTGTCACCTTCAGTTCTGTGTCAATCCATCAGATGGACTTTTTGTTTTTTGTTTTAAATATTTGTTTCTTGAGAAGCATTTGTCTGTAAAATGAGTAAAAATATCACTAATAGGGTCATTAAAAATAATTTATTTTTGCCAGATGGAGCTAGCACAATTAGCTACGGCTAACACCATTAGCAGGAGCTAGCACAATTAGCTACGGCTAACACCATTAGCAGGAGCTAGCACAATTAGCTACGGCTAACACCATTAGCAGGAGCTAGCACAATTAGCTACGGCTAACACCATTAGCAGGAGCTAGCACAATTAGCTACGGCTAACACCATTAGCAGGAGCAAGCACAATTAGCTACGGCTAACACCATTAGCAGGTGCAAGCACAATTAGCTATGGCTAACACCATTAGCAGGAGCTAGCACAATTAGCTAAGGCTAACACCATTAGCAGGAGCTAGCACAATTAGCTACGGCCAACACCATTAGCAGGAGCTAGCACAATTAGCTGGAACTAAGGCTAAATGAAACCAAACTGAAAAGACGTTCACAGATTAAGTTTGGTATCAAACTGTTGGTTAGAGAAAATGTTTTGCTCCTCATGCTAACCGTAAACAGCTTCAGGCTGAAACTGAAGATCTTAGCAGCATAAAAAAAACTAATGTTAAAATACAGAATTTAAATTTTAAATCTGAACCTAATCTATAATCTCATATCTTAAATATGATGGAGTTTTTTAAACTAAATTCTGCTTCAGTTTGTTGTGGTTCTGGAAGGCAGCAGGTCTCTGATGGCCTGAGGGATAAAATGAGTTATAATCCATTTTGACCCAGAACCAGTTAGTGCTTTTTGGACCTACTTTAAAATCCATCTCTCTTAAATTTTTCATTTCTCTTGCAGGGTTTCAGTTCACCCTTTGCATGATTTTCCATCAATAAAAGTTGTGAGACGGTAATTTCCGGTGTGTTAAAGTGAGATATGAGCAGTAAAAAGCTTCACCTGGCTGCTTCACTTCCCTTCATTCAGAACCATCTGCCGGCTTTGGACCCGGATCCTCCCATGAAATGAGTCTGACCTCTCTCCGCCTCGCCCGTCTGCTCTGGCCGACTGTCAGCACTTTATTAAATCCTCAATAAAGGGGAAAAATTGAACGGCCAAATGCAGATTTTTATAAATGAGAGAAAAAGGACAGCCGTTTGAAACTCGGATGGATCCGTCGCCTGCCCAGCTTTACCTTCTAGGGCCGAACAGAACCGTGTCAGACGCGGCTGGACTGTTGATTTTACTGCCAGGTTGTATAAATACGGCATCACTTAGTTTTGCAGAAACGTTATTCACTACAGCAGCTGAAGGACACCAGTTATGCAATTCATCAACTTGTTGGCAACAGCAGAGGAAACAGACATTCAGACGGTCGGATCAGAGAGGAAGAAGTTTCCACACGTCAAACAGTTTGGAAATGATCTGTAAGCAGTTCAGGTTCTGGAAAAACCATCAGAGCCGCAGAGCAGGAAACCAGGAAGAACGTCTCCCGTTTCAGAGGAAACTAAACAAATGCAGTGAAATGTTTCAGCCAGCAGCTTCTGAAGCGACACTCAGATCCAGCTGAGATCCCTTTGGCGCCGACGCTGCAGACTTTACCCCTCAGAATGATGCTTCCTCCACCGTGCTCGACTGTTTTTGGATCAACCTCAGCATTTGTCTTTTTCTCCACAAGTTCAGTACACGCTCGCTAATCCGCTAGCAGCTAAAGCTAAAGCTAAAGCTAAAGCTTTGTCTGGAGAGGCGGCGGGCCGGAAAGCTGCTGCAGTTAAACAGAACATTTATAATTCAGGATCAGAAAGTTAACAGGCCCATTTAGTAAAACCATCCGTAAAATCCAAACACGAAAAACACAGACTTCTTCCAAATATGGTAAAAACCCTTTAGGGCTTTGAAACGTCTCAATAATAATAGTAATAATAGTAATAAGTTTCTCTGAAGCAGCGGCCGATCGGCTGTGGAAGAGAAACTCCAACCGAGCCGAACCGGTGACCCAGAATCTCTGCCGGGTCGCCGATCCATGATTCAGCTGCAGCTCCAGTAAAAAGCTGCTTTCACATCAAACTGTGAAACGTCATAAATTATTTTATAGCTCAAGTTTTAAACATTTGGAGTTCAAAGAAAACATGAGAGGCTCCAAGGGCCAAAACCTGCAAACTCTCATACATTCACTGTCAAACTCTGTGCAAATGTTCGCTTCTGATTGGACCCCAGGCAGGAGTAGGCGGGTTTTCACGGACAGCTGAGCGGCAGCGACTCACAGAGGCAACTAATATTTTAAATGACATCATTAGCGCTGCTACAGTGACGTCAGCATCATCAGAAGAAGCCGACAGCCAGCATCAGAAACCATCTTATCAGTGGGATAAAGCTGCCGCCTCTAAGGAAATGGCGGTAAAACCCATAGACATTAATACGTATTGATGTCTATGGTAAAACCAGCCTGCACTCGATTTTAATGTGCGCTACAGCATAAGTTATGGCGCAATCTTTTCAAAATAAAAGCACATCTCCGGTTTATGTTTGATTCACACGTCACGTTTCTCTCCTGCGGCTTTAAGAGGCTAAAACTTTGTGTTAATTAATTTGCAGAACGACATTATGTATCTGAAAAAAAAAACATTATGTAGGCAGAAAATCCTGTGAAGCACATATATGTGCAACCTCAGTTAAACTGGTCATAGATGTCCCTGCGTCATCCTGGAGGGAGAAAGTATTGTTTATGTAATCTGAAAGATTTTTTGCATGTCAAATGTCAGCAATTCTGATAGAGGAGCAAATATGGCTACAGAATATTTTGCCCACATAATATGTTTTAATTTATTTTCAGACACATGATTTCCTTTAGCTAATCAATAAACAGAAAGTTTTACATTTTTAAAGCCGCAGGAGAGAAACTTGAATGAAACATAAACCGGAGATGCGCTTTTATTTTGAAAAGAGAGCGTCATAACTTGCGCCGTCGCTGCCGCTCCGCTATTTTCCTGTCCGTGAAAACCCGCCTACTCCTGCCTGGGGTCCAATCAGAAACTGACATTTTAAGTTAACTTCCGTTGCGTTTGACTGTGAATGTGAGAGTTTGTAAGTTTTGGCCTCTCATAAAAACATCTCTAGATTTGACTTAAACCAACTAAAATTCATCGTGACGTCTGTTAGCAGGAATTAACCCAATAAATTTTAGGTAAAATTTATTGGGTTAATTAGTGATAAAAGGAGAAATGTTTGTTTGTTGTTTTATTGGCAACAACCTGAATGATTTAACGGTAAATTCTGGTTTATTTGATTTGGTGCAACATTTACAGCCAGAAGTTTCCTTCGATGTTTGTCCTGACATTTATCAAGATCTTCATCTTTATTTTCACTCAGGATCATGAAAAATATTTAAATATTTTAGCTTTTATTATTTACAGACATTAATTTCCCAGGAGTTTGATTAACTTTAGAAATTTGTTAATAAATCAAAGTGTTTTTCTTACATGTTTAAAGTGTAACTAACCCCCTGTGAAAGCTTGGCCCCGCCCCCAAACTAATGTTCCACCAAAGTGGGCGGAGCCAAGGGCCCTGGGGGCGTGGCCAGTGTGGGAACGAGGGGAGGGGGCATGTAGCAATGTGCTGACTCAGCGACTTTGTTGCAATATTTAGCATCTTTTCAAACCCTGTAATTTTGCTAAAAAGACAAATTTAGCAACATTTTCCTGTTATTGAATATTTTCATGGCGACACGTGAAACACAAAGTCAGTCGGCTGGAGACAGACGATAAACTTCAAACCGAACTGCAGAGGCGATCCGTTTTCAGTCTCTATCGGTTTTTGAGTCCAGTCTGGGTTTTGTTTGAGAAAATCTCCTTTATTTAAAAAGATTGTGCCTCTATAATCAGGAGGAAAGCTGCATATTGGTCCCACCATGAGATTATAATTAATGGATGGAGGAGCGACCAGAGACCTGGAGAGCAGGTGATCTATTTCCGTCCAGCTCATCCATCATTAACCAGGCGGCTGTTCGGCTGCCATGTTGGATGATCAGCTGACTGATGGACAGGAAGCGGCTGCAGCAGGTTTCCTCTGAAACAGCAGAGAACCAGACCAGCAGCGGCTGATTTAGGAAAACCATTAAAGCTCCAGACCGTCCAGCAAATCAACAAACCAGAGCGAGCCTCCCACCTGAAACCAGTTTGACCAGCAGGACAAACTGGTGGTCAAACGTTTTTCATCATTTCCCTCTGGAGTCCAACAGCAGAACCGTCTGAACGGATCCAAACGTTTCCACGGTTTATTTCCAGCTCCGCTCATTTAAATGAAGGAGTTTCAGGTTTTCCGGTGACGTCATCGACGTTTACCGCCAAACTCACTCCCACGGGGCGTTACCATGCCAACGGGATTTATAAAAGCTTTTAAAACGGCAGCAAGACGATGAAACTTTGAGCCAAATGCAGAAACTGAATAAATAAACATTAAAACAGCAATAAAAAAAACCAATCTGGCTGTTTTTAAAGCTTCACGTCTCTCATCACACAATCAGCCTGTTTAAAGGTCAGGTGTGCACAGGTATTCTACCCCCTTTTAATCTGATACCCATAAATTAAACTAACCAGGACATTCCTGGAGGAAAACCTGAGCTGAGCCTGGGGTCAAAGTTCAGCGTCCAGCAGGACGACCAGCCTGAGATGATATGGGATGGTTTAGATCAGAGCTGATCCAGAATGGCCTAGTCAAAGTCCAGACCTGAACGCAACTGAGATTCTGTGGAAGATTTAAAACCGATGATCCCAAAAGTTCAGCATCTGATGCAAAATCACTAAAACTCATTTTTCTCTAGTTTCTAACACAAATATATGATTTGAAATGAGACAAAACTGACAAACAACTTTTGTTTTATTTGATCAATAATTACTTAATGTTAAAAATTAAGTTTTAGTTCCACTGGAAGATTGTTTCTTGTTATATGAAATAATCTGCCAGTGGAAATGCAGCTTTCTACTATAAATAAGAGATTATTGAATAAGTTTCTTTATCTTACAGAAAAGTTACAGCAGAAGTTTTAAAAAAACGTCATAAAATCTGCAGATGATTCTGAAAAGATTTGATTATAAATGTTTATGTGTAAAAACAACTTTCATCTCCACTTCTGGCTCTAGTCAGAAAAACTCCACAGATGTTTGAGGGTGTGAATATTTCTGCAGCGATTTTTACAATAAAAACACATTCAGCACATCGTGACCTTTAACCCCGACTGGTTTACTAACCCAAAATACGAGTGGAGTTTTTTCTCCATCCGCCCTGGAAAAGAAGAGATCACAACGTCTGAGGGAAACAATAAGACACAACCTGGTGAGGCGTGAGGAGAATATAGAACACACACACACACACACACACCGGGAGGAAAACACACACCGGGAGGAAAACACACACACACACACACCGGGAGGAAAACACACACACACACCGGGAGGAAAACACACACACACACACACCGGGAGGAAAACACACACACACACACACACACCGGAGGAAAACACAAAAACACACACACACACACACCGGAAAAACACACACCGGAGGACAACACACACACCGGGAGGAAAACACACACACACACACCGGGAGGAAAAAACACACACACACCACAACACACACACCGGGAGGAAAAAAAAAAACACACACACACACACACCGGAGAAAACACACACACACACCGGAGAAAACACACACCGGGAGGAAAACACACACACACACACACACCGGAGGAAACACACACGGGAGAAAACACACACACACACACCGCGAGAACACACACACACACACACCGGGAGGAAAACACACACACACACACACACACACACCGGGAGGAAAACACACACCGGGAGGAAAACACACACACACACACACACCGGGAGAAAAACACACACCGGAGAAAACACACACACACACACCGGGAGGAAAACACACACACACACACACCGGGAGGAAAACACACACACACACACACACACACACACCGGGAGGAAAACACACACCGGGAGGAAAAAAAACACACACACACACACACACACCGGGAGAAAAACACACACACACACACCGGGAGAAAAACACACACCGGGAGGAAAACACACACACACACACACACCGGGAGAAAAACACACACACACACACACCGGGAGGAAAACACACACACACACACACACACCGGGAGAAAAACACACACACACACACCGGGAGAAAAACACACACCGGGAGGAAAACACACACACACACACACACACCGGGAGGAAAACACACACACACACACACACCGGGAGGAAAACACACACACACACACACACACCGGGAGGAAAACACACACACACACACACACCGGGAGGAAAACACACACCGGGAGGAAAACACACACACACACACACACACACACACCGGGAGAAAAACACACACCGGGAGGAAAACACACACACACACACACCGGGAGGAAAACACACACACACACACACCGGGAGGAAAACACACACACACACACACCGGGAGGAAAACACACACACACACACACCGGGAGGAAAACACACACACACACACACCGGGAGGAAAACACACACACACACACCGGGAGAAAAACACACACCGGGAGGAAAACACACACACACACACACACACACCGGGAGGAAAACACTCACATACACACACACACACCGGGAGGAAAACACTCACACACACACACACACACCGGGAGAAAAACACACACACACCGTGAGGAAAACACACACACACACACACACACCGGGAGAAAAACACACACACACCGTGAGGAAAACACACACACACACCGGGAGGAAATAAATCTGACGTTCAGTTCACAGGTTCAGGCCGAAAGACGAGAAATAAAACAAATCGTCTTCCTGAGCTGAAGGCATCAGAAGCCGATTCTCTGATTGATCAGGAACTGAAACTTTAACCTCATTTTACATTTTCATCGGTTCTTTTTTCAGTCGATATAAAAATCGCCTCATGACAGAAAATCGGAGCTGAACTTGTGATTAATAATATATTATTTGCGCAGCTGGACGGATGTTTCTGCCTTCAGCGCTCATATAGATCTAGGTAACTCAGATGCTGAAGCTTCAGAGTGGTTACCGTGGAAACAAACAGGAAAGGTGATTAAAACAACGTCTCGGTTTCCTGTCGGTGCGCTGCCACGTTCTTCAACTCTTCAATTATTTAAATCTGTAATATAATATGGTTTAGAAACCAACCAGCATTATTAAACAAATATATTCACTTTAATACAACAGAAAAGCTGCAGAGATGAAGACGACATGCTAGATTTTCATTTTAACCACGACTTTTCCGCTGCTTTGGTTTTCACAGGTCGGCTGATTAAAACGATCCGCAGAACTAGAATGTGATCTGATCGATCCAAATATCAGCCCTGCTGATACCAAGTCAGCATCAGATCGATACTTTAGCTTCAGATTCTATAACATTTTATATTATTTTTGTGTTGCAGTTTCTCAACTTTACCCCCAAAAATGGTTTGATTTCCTTTCAAATTATTTTCTTTTATTTTGGAAAAAACGCGCCTAACCTGTTGTTTCAGTTTAAACTCAGCTGGACCTTCAAACTTTGTCCAAATTCTGTTTCAAGCTGTAAAAAACATGAAATATTAAAACAGAAAAAGATCAGTGCCACAAAGATCAAGGAACGTTTAACTTTATTATAAAAATAGAAATCCTGGACCTAAAAATAATGTTAAATATTCAGCGATTGTTATAAAAACCCTGAATTATTCTCTGAACTTTGAGCCGCAGACGAATGAACCTTCACCCGACCAAAACAGCAAGCAGAACCATCAACATGCTGCAAGAACCGTCCAGACGACGAATCAGTCAGACGGATGGACCTAGCTCTGGTTCCTGCCGGACGTCTGCCGGACGTCTGCTGGGTGTCTGCCGGACGTCTGCTGGGTGTCTGCCGGACGTCTGCTGGGTGTCTGCCGGACGTCTGCTGGGTGTCTGCCGGACGTCTGCCTGCCAGACGTCTGCCGGATGTCTGCGAGACGTCTGCCGGGTGTCTGCGAGACGTCTGCCGGGTGTCTGCGAGACGTCTGCCGGGTGTCTGCGAGACGTCTGCCGGGTGTCTGCGAGACGTCTGCTGGGTGACTGCCGGACATCTGCTAGACGTCTGCCGGACGTCTGCTGGGTGTCTGCCGGACGTCTGCTGGGTGTCTGCCGGACGTCTGCTGGGTGTCTGCCGGACGTCTGCTGGGTGTCTGCCGGACGTCTGCTGGGTGTCTGCCGGACGTCTGCTGGGTGTCTGCCGGACGTCTGCTGGGTGTCTGCCGGACGTCTGCTGGGTGTCTGCCGGACGTCTGCTGGGTGTCTGCCGGACGTCTGCTGGGTGTCTGCCGGACGTCTGCTGGGTGTCTGCCGGACGTCTGCTGGGTGTCTGCCGGACGTCTGCCGGGTGTCTGCCGGACGTATGCCGGGTGTCTGCCAGACGTTCCCCTCCAGAATTCCTTTAATCCTCAAAGTTCCAATAAATAGTAGAAAATAAGGTGAATCATCAGATCTGTAGTTTGTTTCAGGTTTTGGGGTTTTTGGTTTCACCACTAAACATTTTCTTTGGTTTTCCATCGTCTTCTGGTTTTGGACCAGCGGCTCCTGGGTTCAGCCCAGCTTGGCCCGGCCGTACAGCAGAACCTGCAGCAGGATGGCGGCGTCCAGCAGGATCTGGACCGAACCGCACACCCAGAACTGGGCCGGGCTTTCGTTCATCACGAAGTACGCCGTCTTGAAGGCGTCGCCCGCCGTCCAGAGCAGAACCATCTTCACGCTGCAGAGAAACAGCCACAGCACGTTATTCAAAGCTTTACTGCTAAAACTAACGTCACCAGATGCCGACTGGGTTCTGGTGGGAACATCTGAGCTCACGTAAAACAACACAAACGCTTCTCATCAGTCACTTTTCAGCAAGAAAAGGAAGTTTAATGTGAATAAATCTTAATATCGGTGAAGTTTTAGTTCCATTGGCAGATGATCTCGGTTGAAACGACGTTTTTCTCATAAATATTTTACATCTTAAATATCGTGTCGAGTCGATGAAGCAGTGAGGTTTTTATTTCTGTTGCCACCTTGTTGCAGATTTCTCCGTTCGTAGAGGGATTACATCCCTGCAGGTGGAGACGAACCCGAACGCCTGATCCCAAACGGACCCTGTGGCCCGAACGCCTGATCCACACCGAGTCAGAGACAGACTGCAGGTGAGTTTTGGCCCAGCAGGCTCACCGTCCACCGGGTGAACCTGCAGAGCTGCTCCTCTCGCTGCTCTGGAGACAGGAAGCTGGATCATTAACGGGTCGGGAGGACGGTCCAGTTCAAGGCCATCAGAAAGATGGTTCCGCTGCAGAGAGCCGCGGCGTGCTGGACCGGCTCCTCGACCAATCAGAGACCAGAAAACTCAGACCATCACAGCCAGACGGCCAATCAGGGAGCTGGTCGGATCTGGATCGATTAGTTTGGTCTGAGCGGAGGAAACCCTGATCCGTGACCCTGATCCTAACCCTGACCCCTGACCCCTGACCCTGATCAGAGCTGTTTTTTAATAACCATTTTTCACTTTAACTTCAGTTAAAACATTGCGGTGCTGATCCGACTGTTTGGTTCCTGTTCTGGTCCAGATCAGTTGGTTCTGTTGCATTGTGTGTTTTTAAGTGACATATTTTTAAGAAATGCTGACAGATTTATTCAATCGAAAAGATTAAGAAGTGATGGTGTTACGATTAAAATTATTTAATAAATCAAATAAATGTTAGACTGTAGCTGAGAAAGAATGAAGCGTCTGAACAGAACCGCCGGTTCTGACCGGCTCAGCCCGAGACGTTTCATCAGAACATCTGAGCTCTGACAGCTCAGATGCTGTTTCATGTCAAATGTTGCAGAAACATGATCTCTGTCATCACATCAGCCAGAAAGAAGAAATGAATTTAAATCTGCAGCTGCAGCAGCAGGAGGATGAAACTCCTCCGTCTGCTCCGCTGCTGCAGCGCTGCAGCAGCAGGAGGATGAAACTCCTCCGTCTGCTCCGCTGCTGCAGCAGCAGGAGGATGAAACTCCTCCGTCTGCTCCGCTGCAGCTGCAGCAGCAGGAGGATGAAACTCCTCCGTCTGCTCCGCTGCTGCAGCAGCAGGAGGATGAAACTCCTCCGTCTGCTCCGCTGCAGCTGCAGCAGCAGGAGGATGAAACTCCTCCGTCTGCTCCGTTGCTGACAGCCAAACAACACGATGAATCCAGACGCCTTCGCTCAGAAACATGATTCCTGTAAACTGGCTGAATGTTTAACGATCTGCTCGTGATTCAGATTAGAAATATCCTTTATTCTCCCACAACTCAGGATTAAAGCCGGATTAAACTCCCAAGTTGTTTTTTCTGCAAAGCAATAAGCATTTTTTCCTGAAGTCAGATAAATGATCCAGTGTTTTCTGGACAATGCAGCTATTCATCTTCTGCCTGGCGGTTAAACTACGGAGACGACCCGCTTTGTGCTGCTGGTTGGGATCCTCCAGTAAAATCTGAGTCGTTTCTCTGAATCAGTGGGAAAATTCAGCTGATCTGCTGCAACGACGAAAACATCCTGGAGCTGAAGCCCTGCAGGGGGACCAGGCCGGCCGGGACGCTTACAGATGTCACTGATGGAAACTGCAAAAGCACCAGGCGCTTCAGAACCGTCCGACCCAAACACACACACACACACACACACACACACACACACACGCACACACACACACACACACACACACACACACACGGCTCGGTGCTGCAGCGGGCGGCAGAGAGGAAAATCAAAGAGCAGCTGGAGAAGCCGAGCTGCTCTGAACCCTCTGACTATGAATTATGCAAGCTGATCGATCGCAGAGCCAGAAGTTCCCAACCTGACAGGGAGACGGATCCAAACGGGCAGGAAGGAGGCGAGGCGAACACGGAGAACTTCAGGTTATTCAAATATGATGGGCTGCTGCTTGGTATGGAACAACAAACACTAAATACTTTATGAACCAATTCTGACTGAACTTCAACAACAGGGCAGTATGGCAGGCTGTCAACTCATATAATAACAACAGACATCATGAAACTTCCACCTCGTCATATGAAGTCATAATCCTGCTCTGAACCCAGCAGAGCTGATTGTTTTCATTAGATAAAAAGTTCTGCATGTGGAAATTATGAAGATTAATATGAATGAATGACTGTGTAGAAACCAGTTCAGGCTGGAGGCGACAGATTTAAGGTTCAGTCTGACGGGCTACAAATAAAGAATGGAGAACAATTTGAATAAATGTATTTGAAGGAGCAGCATGTGAAATAAAAATGAAGGACGGTAAATAACAGCTGCAGGAATCTGACAGCTTGAGTTACTTGCTTTGTTCGACTGATCAGACATTTTCTGTTGGGGCCAAAAGAGTTTTTCTTCCTATTCGCAGGATTAATGAAGCTGCAGCTGCTCTCTGTTCAAGGCAAAACGCCTCGGGCGGATTCACACGCATGCAGTTAAATATCACAGATTACACAAAGCTCAGTTTTAGTCCCGACTTCTGCAGCGTTTCGTCGTTCATGCAGAGAAACGCGTTTATATTAATCTGCGTTTATAAAAACGTTTTCATCTGCAGTGGCTGTTAAATATCCCCCGTTAGTTCGGCTGTCAGATCATTTGGTTCAGAAAACGTCGACAGTCTCCAACAGCTGAAGCAGCTCAGACTCGGAGGCCCCACTGGGACTCGGCTCGGGGTCAAAGGTCACTCATTACTTCCAGGTTAGCAGAGCGGCTGCATCCCCAGGGGCCGGCGCTGACGAGGTGGAGGCTGATGGCCGCTGCCACGGAAACATGGCAGCCGGAAGGCTGTGACCTTGACCTGGAAACACAGCCAGGTCAAGGTCACAGCCGGACCGGGCTGGACTGAACCTGACCGGACCTGACCAGACCGGACCGGCTAGCTGTGAGCCCAGCAGGACCGGTCCGGCTCAGACACGTCAGAGTGGAAACACGGCAGCCGGAAGGCTGTGACCTTGACCTGGAAACACAGCCAGGTCAAGGTCACAGCCGGACCGGGCTGGACTGAACCTGACCGGACCTGACCAGACCGGACCGGCTAGCTGTGAGCCCAGCAGGACCGGTCCGGCTCAGACACGTCAGAGTGGAAACACGGCAGCCGGAAGGCTGTGACCTTGACCTGGAAACACAGCCAGGTCAAGGTCACAGCTGGACCGGACCGGGCTGGACTGGACCAGGCCTGACCAGACCGGACCGGCTAGCTGTGAGCCCAGCAGGACCGCTCCTGCTCAGACACGTCAGAGTGGAAACACGGCAGCCGGAAGGCTGTGACCTTGACCTGGAAACACAGCCAGGTCAAGGTCACAGCTGGACCGGACCGGGCTGGACTGGACCAGGCCTGACCAGACCGGACCGGCTAGCTGTGAGCCCAGCAGGACCGCTCCTGCTCAGACACGTCAGAGTGGAAACACGGCAGCCGGAAGGCTGTGACCTTGACCTGGAAACACAGCCAGGTCAAGGTCACAGCTGGACCGGACCGGGCTGGACTGGACCAGGCCTGACCAAACTGGACCGGCTGGCTGTGAGCCCAGCAGGACCGGTCCTGCTCAGACACGTCAGAGTGGAAACGCAGCAGCAGCAGCGTTTCTGTTTGTCAGCATGCGTTAGCATCAGAGTGGCGCCGCCGCCGCGGCGGCCATGTTGGCGCAGAGCTGGAAGCCAAGCAGAAAACAAACCTCCGGTGGATCAGGAGAGAACGGAGCGTCACTAAAACAAACTAACCTTTTACTGCTGATTCACCTGAGAGACATTTGATTTAAAAACATCTCGGATGAATCATATCAGCTTTCCTTTTACGACGACTCCACTCCGAGTGAAGCTGCCTGTCAGAAAGGTTCAGTTTGACCTGGCGGTGGGCAGCAGCCACCCTGACCTCTGACCCTGCAGTTGTAGATGGTTAGTTTTAGAAAATATAAAAGTAACATACACATCTAGATGTGCTTTATTCACATGTTAATTTAAAGTAAACTAATCTCAGAAATGATTTTGTTGATGTCGGCAGTGGGCACCACTAGCTACGACGCTAGCTGCGCTAACCCTAAAGCACCAACCATAAACATCAGTTCAGCTGATTTGGCTGCAGCGCTAACTTTAACCAAGCAGATATCAACCATGTGTCAATTAAAACATCAAGTACTTGTTTTATTATCAGCCCTGGGTTTTTCATCTCAGTGTTTTATTCTGTATTCCTCATTTATTCAAAGTTAGCAAAAATGCTAAAGTGCATTAGCAGAAAGCAGCTCAGCATCGACTGCTGGCAGAAAGGAATAAAATAGATTAGTGGACTGCTGCTGATATTTTCAATCATTTTGTCCAATTTTTGGTAAAATACTCAGATTTTTACAAACTGTTTGGATAAAATCCAGACATCAGGATTATATGTTATTGCCTGATCTCACCGAGACCAAGACTTTAAACACTGGAGAGATCTGAATGCCTTTATTTACATTTTTAAAATGATTAATATCATCATCCAGCCGGCTTGGATGGGGACAGAAAACAGGTTTACATCTGGTTTGACCTCAGTGTTTTCAGTTTAATGGCTGGAAGAAGCCGACAGCTCTTCCTGCTTCATTTTCTCTCAGATTGCGAAACATTACGTCAGCATCAAGTTTTAAACTGAAGCTTCCTCTGTGGGATCCTGCCATGAATCAACTCACAAACTGGGGTTTTTAAACATCTGTCCTTGAAGCTTTTGCCCCTCGCTCGGGGGCAATGAAGCACCTGCGTGGGGTTTCTGTGGAGTCACGACAGCCGGAGAATTAGCGGGCTGTACTTCAGTAAACATCAAATCCCTCTGAGGTTTCATGTCCAGCTTTATGCAGATCAACAGTTTCTGACTGTGCTTCTCTCCCTCCTGGCTTTAATTAAAGCAGCTGTACGCTTTATTGGACTCTAGCTCTTTATGTTAATGAGTTCGGTGTTTGAGAACTCCACTGCGAGCTGATTAATGCTGCATGGAAGCAGAAAACACAGCAAACATTTCCACACAGCGGTGAGTTAACGTCACAGCGAGAGGCGTTTAAAGACACGGTGCAGGTGCTGCAGGTGTCGTCCATGTCCTGCTGCCCTCCGTCCTGTCTCACCTCTCTGCTGCCGCCTGATTTCCCCCGAGTGACTGAATCTGAGCACTTACAGAAAAAGTCAATAGCAGCGCGGCGTTGGTAATCACACTGTGTGTAATTGGACATGGCTGACTTTATCTGAGCATGCAGGTTCCCAGGGAAGGTGAGTGTTTTCTCATCACGTACTGCAGCAGCAGTCACTGTAAAAACCAGCAGGGCTGCAGCTAAACAAGTTCATTTTTATAAAAAGGAAAAGATGTTGAAAACGTTCAGGTTAAATATCGCAGCCCATCAGACGAAGTCATCAAGTTATGTTTTGTAATAAAATTTGCAGCAGTCCGTTTGATCTCCAGGAACATTTGTGTCGTCTTTGATTAATGTTGGAGTGAATGTGTGGAAGAGGGAGAAGCGACGCTCTGCAGCTCGTCGTCCGTCACGCGGAGAGGCTGATAAACCGTTTCTGCGTGTTTAATCTTCAGTCATCAGAACATCTGCACACCCTGAGGACATTTTCAGTTTGTTAAATTACTGAGAGAGTCGGCCTGAAAGCAACGCTTCGCTGGCTTCCTCTGTGAAAAATGTGAGCAGGAATTTAATTCAGAGGAAACATGAGGGGCCCTGAGCCTGACCTGAGGAGGCAGACATGGCGTCTCTTTCTGTTTGCAGCAGCAGCTTTTAGCTAATTGGATTAATCAGATTTGTAAAGGTTGATGGAAACGCTAAAGATTAGGAATAAGTTCCTTTTCATCAGACTAGTGTTTAAGCTAAAACTAGGCAAAATGCTAATGTTAGCCTACATGCTGCCAGTGGCATGAGGAGCATCACCAGCATGTCGTCTCCCTCCATTCAGTGTCTAAACACGGCTAAGAAATAAAAGAGAAGAGCTAAAAAGCTTATTTTAGAGAAAAGGCTACTGCTAATATTTGTGCTAATGCTAATGCTGATGCTAATGCTGATGCTAATGCTAATGCTGATGCTAATGCTGATGCTAATGCTGATGCACTGCCTTCTGATTTTTACTTTTGCAAAAATAAAAATCAGATGTTTACTTCATGGCTCTTTGTTACCAGGAAACGCGCTCGTGTTCAAAAACATAAGATTTATTCTGCTCTTTTGAAATACCATTTATCTTATTATATTACTTAAGAATTTGGTGAATTTTGCCGAAAAGTTAACAGGTTTTTTTAAGTCCCTGGTGGTGAATAAATGATAAAACAGACATTCAACACACAGGTAAAAATCTGATTTGTACTTCGTGACACTGATCTCTTAACACCATATAATAAATAAAACACTAGAAAATTTCTGAAGAATTCAAACGGGGCCTGCTAAAGTTACGTCGCCATGGTAACTGCAGTTCCCAATAAAAATAAAAGCTCCCCTCCCGGATCGAGCCGAACGTTTCGGTTCCTGCAGCGTTTCTGTCAGCGGTGTGGACAGAACAATAAATGACTAATAAAGACACGATCTGCTGACGGTAATTACATGCATACGACAGGAACCAATAACATATTTTAATTGTTTGAGCCATCGGCAAACTTTAAATTTACAGAAAAGAACTTTGATATCTTCATTTCCCCAGCAGACAGAGGTCAACCTGTAAAATCCCACGTGTGATGTCATTTAGTTTGTGCCGTTTTAAATGTATATTTGCATCATGAGGCTCCATCATAAAACAGAAAAGCGAAAACATTTTCTTCACGTTTCCAGTTGAAACATTTCGTTCTGCAGATGAAACGAATGCTGGATTCCGGCTCCCAGACATCGACTGCATCAGTTTGTGCCGACGATGGATGAGCCGCATAACGAGGAAGTAATGGAGATAATCAGCAGGAGGTTCTGTCCCATTAGGGACCAAATGGAGCTCGGAGCAGAACCGGGGAACCGGGCCGGCAGAACCGCCACCAGAGAGGAGGGAATTAAATGACTGAATCAAATCAAACCAAACCACCTTCAAACGTTGCATTGAGCGCTTTGTGTTTTTATCCCTAATAATAATAATTTATTGCTTCAGTCGTGATAATCTAGACGCAGCGAACAGTAAAATATCAAACAGGTAACTTGCTTTAAAACGGGAGCAGGAATTTCACACAGATTCACTTCTGTTCGACTTTCAGCTAAAAAGTCCCAAAACTCGATGAACTGGAAGGTTAGAAACATTAAACAGAGTTCTGTAATGATTACAGGAAGGTTGAGTGGAAGGAAAAGCTGCACAAGTGAATGAGCTGATTGTGTTGAATCCAGAGCAGATTGTTCCAGAACCAGAGACGACATCAGGCCCGTCTCAGGATGCTGCGAGGTCCGAAGTTCTCTTCTTTATGAAACTACGTTTCTAGATAATCCTACTGCAGGATTTTCAAAAGAGAGACGTGATCCACCAGAACCAACAGCTATCTGGACTTCCAGAACCTCAGCAGAACCTCAGGCTGCAGCGATGCAGGAACAGGAGCCCAGACTGTCGTTTCTGCATTTAAATACTTTTGTTGGCTTGTTTTGCAATTTTCAAGGTTTCTGAGAAACAGATTGTAGTTTTTTGATTCACCGTGAATCAGTGGAGAGAAGTGAATTATTTTGTGGTTGGTGACGAAACCTGAGCCTGCTGCTGCAGTCAGTCGGGCCGAGCCGTACCTCATTCCCCTGGTGGAGCGGTTCTGCAGGTTCTGCAGCAGCTGCGGCACGGCGAGCATCGCCTCAAACATCACGGCCAGGGAGCCCAGCGCCTCCACAAACATGGCGGAGTCCAGCAGCAGCAGGGTGAGCGCAGCGCAGAGCGCCGCCAAGCCGAAGCAGAAGAGCAGGTAGTCCTCAAACGCGCTCCACTTCCAGAAGTAACCGACGTCCAGATCTGGAGAGGGGAGGAGAAATATGCAGTTTCATTTTAGTCGACAAAATCAGCAACGTTTTCAATTCAATGCCACTTTTAGCTGCTAAATTATTGAATAAACATCTACAGGAGCTCAAAATCTAAGATATTTATAATTTTTAATCTGCTCTTCATCAGATTGGATCAAAGTGTTTTTCTATCCATTCAGCTTTCCTGATGATTCATGGAGCTTCAGAAATACTGACATTAGCTTCAGCTGCTACATGATTAGCATTGAGATGCTAGCATAGCTTCTCTGACAGGCTAACTCCTGCTAGCTCAGCTCCAATCGAATCTTTTTTATAAGCAGAAACTGACCCCAGTTGGACCAGAGCAGCTTCTGCTAGCGGATGAAGCGGCGCGTCTGATTTACAGGCGTACTGGAAACAAAATACAGAGGTTCCAGTGGACGGAAACCTGCAAACCTCATGTTCTTAAAATATTGTAGTTTAAATGCACTGAAGAGCGAAAGGCTGTGAAAATCTTTCTGCTCCTCAGCAGCTTTCTGGCCTCTGGACGGTCCAGGCTGTCAGTTTATCCGTCTTCCTTCCACATCAGCCGTTCCATCAACGGAGCAGCGAAGTCTGAACATCCGAGCTGACAGCAGCAAACGGGGCTGATGGCTCAATAAGAGCTCATTAGTTAGCGGGGCGGCTGAAGCGTGGCGGTAAATGCTGCAGAGCAGCGGCCTGCTGCACATGCAGCTGCTGCGTTCACACGACGCACCGTTCGGTCAAGTTTGTCGTTTGTGCAGAAATGTTGATGTTTCTCTTGAACTCGTCGCTTCCATCCAGTTTTTATCTGCATGAATACTGAACTCGATGAGGAAATTATGGACATTTCATGATTTTTCACTAAATTACTAGAAAAACGGTCAGATTAGTGGTGAAAAACCTACCACCATCGCAGAGATAATCATTAACTAGTGAAATATTTACAAAATGTTGACGAGACTTTTCCTGTTTGATCCATTTTCCTCTCTGGCTGTTCTCACTTTCCACTCGGCGCCATTTTTGTTTGTATTAAAGCAGCTTTGAGGCACAATGGAGAAAACTGAAACTGCTGCGCCAGCAGGTTGTTGCTAAGCAACCAAAGAGCTGCTCAGTCAGCTGAAGCCACTAATCTTCATCTGGAAATTAAATGAGATTAAATATTCCATTATTGTCTGGGATTGACTGGGTTTATGTTTGACACGTCGGTCTAAATGACCACAACAAAAATATCCAGCGCAGCCTTTGCTTCAGGTTAGCAAAGCAAACGGTTAGCTAGCGGTTAGCTAACCGCTAGCTAACTATTAGCTAGTGGTTAGCTAACCGCTAGCTAACTATTAGCTAGTGGTTAGCTAACCGTTAGCTAGCGCAGGTTGGTGTTCTGTGACTAACTAGAAACATTTTATTTGATTCGTCAATAAAAATCTCAGTTTCATGATTTCAACATGATTTTCACTCAGAAACAGATGCAAACACACACACACACACACACACACACACACACACACACACAGCTGCGCAGCGAGACGTCCTGCATGGCGCCGCATGTTTACAGCCAACAGCCAGGTGATTAATGGATGTATTACCTGCTAAAGACACACCGCCTGCAGCTGACAAGAGCAACACACACACACACACACACACACACACACACACACACACACACTTTACTGACTGTAGACTCTACCAAGCCGACCTCTCTGCTGATGACTCTTTTCTTGAAACTCTAATCAGAGCTGTCAGTGCAGCCAGCAGAGAGAGAGAGTGTGTGTGTGTGTGTGTGAGTGTGTGTGTGAGTGTGTGTGTGTGCCTTTCATTCCCCAGGCAGATAAAAAGTGATTGTTCTGTGCAGCTCTGAGGTGAAGTGGTGAAGAATGAACTGCTGACAGCAGCAGCTACAGACAGGAGCCGTTTCAAACCAGAGCACAAAACTTTCTGAGTCACATTTTCATCTCTCAGTTCAGCCTCAGCCCACTCTGCCCTCCATTTGTAAAGCTGATCAGCGCACACACACGCACACACACACACACACACACACACACACACACACACACACACACACACACACACACACACACACACACACACACACACTCTCCTCTTGCTCCACTTCAGTCCAGCTGATCTGCACTCCCTCTCGCCGCCTCGCATGTTTACCTGCATAATTCAGTCGCTGGAGGACAGTAATGGAGGAGAAAGCTGCGCATCATTCATGTAAAGTATCGCTGCTGAAACTTCCTGCCTCCACATCAACCACTTTCCGCCGATCCAATCCGTCATTCTCAGGTTCTTCTGCAACAGAACCCGTCTGAGGTGCATTATTACCCAGACGGCAGCGAGGCGGTTTGCATGGACCTCATTTAAAATCAAACAATTCAATTACCAAACAGCCTGGAGGAATTCAATACCTGCACACAAAGTTAGTTCAGGGAGTCGCCCAGCCAGTGGGACTGGAGCTGGAATGACTTCTGCATTTGACAAGTGGAAACGTCTAGACCTGAATTCAGCAGTGTTAGGCCCAACAAGCCGCAGGAAAGAAGGATGAGACGACTAGAAATGGAAAGAGGGAGGGAGGGAGAGCCACTCATCAGGGCGAGCGGCGCAGACTGATGGAGGCCGGCAGTGACAGCGTGGCGAGTCCAGATCTGCTGACTCGACTGTCGCTTTGAGAAGGAAACACATGATGAAGCTGCGTTTCATGATGTGTGAAAGTTGCTTTTTGTAGTCTGTCCATTTCATGATGACTTCTCTGTCTGCAGACACAAGATCTGAAGAGACCCTGGATGAAACGGCAGGCCTTTAAAACCAGCTAACTGCTAACAAAAACTGCTAACAGCTAACTGCTAACAGCTAACTGCCAACTGCTAACAGCTAACTGCCAACTGCTAGCAGCTAGCAGATAACTGCTAGCAGCTAACTGCTAGCAGCTAACTGCTAACAGCTAGCAGCTAACTGCTAGCAGCTGACAGCTAACAGCTAACTGCTAACAGCTAACTGCTAACAGCTAGCGTGCTCAGGTTTGATTGGATCCAGAATCAGGTTGCCATGGTGACCAGGTAATCATGGTTGCCATGGTGACCAGGTAATCAGGTTGCCATGGTGACCAGGTAATCACTCTTAGCAGGTAACAACTTTACCAAACATCCAGAAACCGACCCCATAATTCTGACCCTGAACTGAACGTTTCCTGTGTTCATTCTGAATATCGTCACTCAGCCACTAATTTAAAATAAATGTGGACCTCCAGGCCTCCCAGTGGCCTGGACTGGTTTATACTGGGCCAACTGGGGCTGCAGAAACAACAATCTTCTCTCCTCTGAAACCTTTCAGTTTATTAGAGCAACTAAAACTCGTTGTAACGTTTTGTTTTGCCAGTTTGGTAATAAATACAGAAGCAGGATCTCGTTAAAGTCGTGAAATTCCTCATTAAATCCAAAATGCTCCCATTTAAACAGGAAAGGCAGAAACGGTAAAACGGAAACACCTTCAGAAGCTTCGAGTGAGAAGATGGAGCTCAGCAAACATAAAACACTTAATCTGCTAGAAATTAAGAAACTTTCTCTGTAAGAGTTTTATCTCATTGTAAGAAGAAAGTTTCTCACGTCAACGATCTGCTGCTGCTTCAGTCGTTTCCCCTCCGACATTAAACGCCTCATCTTGTAAACTAGATCCGTCTTTAGGAAGTAAAAACCAAGCCTGATGTTTCATATGATCACCGTTCAGATCACCTCCTGTGTTACTCTTGTTCTTTCACGACATGTTACGATTCAGTTCATAAACGTTACGTTTCAGATAATAAACATGTTACGTTTCAGATAACAAACATGTTACGTTTCAGCTAACAAACATGCTACGTTTCAGCTAACAAACATGTTACGTTTCAGCTAACAAACATGCTACGTTTCAGCTAACATGTTACGTTTCAGCTAACAAACATGTTACGTTTCAGCTAACAAACATGTTACGTTTCAGCTAACAAACATGCTACGTTTCAGCTAACACGTTACGTTTCAGCTAACAAACATGCTACGTTTCAGCTAACACGTTACGTTTCAGCTAACAAACATGTTACGTTTCAGCTCATAAACATGTTACGTTTCAGCTAACATGTTACGTTTCAGCTAACAAACATGCTACGTTTCAGCTCATAAACATGTTACGTTTCAGCTAACAAACATGCTACGTTTCAGCTCATAAACATGTTACGTTTCAGCTAACAAACATGCTACGTTTCAGCTAACATGTTACGTTTCAGCTAACAAACATGTTACGTTTCAGCTAACAAACATGCTACGTTTCAGCTCATAAACATGTTACGTTTCAGCTAACAAACATGTTACGTTTCAGCTAACAAACATGTTACGTTTCAGCTAACAAACATGTTACGTTTCAGCTAACAAACATGTTACGTTTCAGCTAACAAACATGTTACGTTTCAGCTAACAAACATGTTACGTTTCAGCTAACAAACATGTTACGTTTCATTTCTCCTGCTGTTCTTCTTGGACTCTACGTTAAAAATCACATCTGAAACCTGATTCAGCGTCGAGTTGATCAGCTGCTCATTGATTTGCATAAATTAAGGGAAAAGACTCCCATACCATTTAATTACCGATCAATGGGCCAATAATCAAAGCTGGGCAGTGATCTGTGGACCAATGAAAAGGTCAGACAGTGGAACCAAATGGATTCTTTCTTCCTCATTCATTAAAAACATCAACACTGAAAACTCTGTTAAAAGCACCAGCAGCACTTTGTGTGAACGGGACCGACCCGGATCAGAACCAATCAGAACCGATGTCCAGTGGTTCTGTGTGTGAACGGGACCGACCCGGATCAGAACCAATCAGAACCGATGTCCAGTGGTTCTGTGTGTGAACGGGACCGACCCGGATCAGAACCGATGTCCAGTGGTTCTGTGTGTGAACGGGACCGACCCGGATCAGAACCGATGTCCAGTGGTTCTGTGTGTGAACGGGACCGACCCGGATCAGAACCAATCAGAACCGATGTCCAGTGGTTCTGTGTGTGAACGGGACCGACCCGGATCAGAACCAATCAGAACCGATGTCCAGTGGTTCTGTGTGTGAACGGGACCGACCCGGATCAGAACCAATCAGAACCGATGTCCAGTGGTTCTGTGTGTGAACGGGACCGACCCGGATCAGAACCAATCAGAACCGATGTCCAGTGGTTCTGTGTGTGAACGGGACCGACCCGGATCAGAACCAATCAGAACCGATGTCCAGTGGTTCTGTGTGTGAACGGGACCGACCCGGATCAGAACCAATCAGAACCGATGTCCAGCGGTTCTGTGTGTGAACGGGACCGACCCGGATCAGAACCGATGTCCAGCGGTTCTGTGTGTGAACGGGACCGACCCGGATCAGAACCAATCAGAACCGATGTCCAGTGGTTCTGTGTGTGAACGGGACCGACCCGGATCAGAACCAATCAGAACCGATGTCCAGCGGTTCTGTGTGTGAACGGGACCGACCCGGATCAGAACCGATGTCCAGCGGTTCTGTGTGTGAACGGGACCGACCCGGATCAGAACCAATCAGAACCGATGTCCAGTGGTTCTGTGTGTGAACGGGACCGACCCGGATCAGAACCAATCAGAACCGATGTCCAGCGGTTCTGTGTGTGAACGGGACCGACCCGGATCAGAACCAATCAGAACCGATGTCCAGCGGTTCTGTGTGTGAACGGGACCGACCCGGATCAGAACCAATCAGAACCGATGTCCAGCGGTTCTGTGTGTGAACGGGACCGACTCGGATCAGAACCAATCAGAACCGATGTCCAGCGGTTCTGTGTGTGAACTGGACCGACCCGGATCAGAACCGATGTCCAGCGGTTCTGTGTGTGAACTGGACCGACCCGGATCAGAACCGATGTCCAGCGGTTCTGTGTGTGAACTGGACCGACCCGGATCAGAACCGATGTCCAGTGGTTCTGTGTGTGAACTGGACCGACCCGGATCAGAACCGATGTCCAGCGGTTCTGTGTGTGAACTGGACCGACCCGGATCAGAACCGATGTCCAGCGGTTCTGTGTGTGAACTGGACCGACCCGGATCAGAACCGATGTCCAGTGGTTCTGTGTGTGAACGGGACCGACCCGGATCAGAACCAATCAGAACCGATGTCCAGTGGTTCTGTGTGTGAACGGGACCGACCCGGATCAGAACCGATGTCCAGTGGTTCTGTGTGTGAACGGGACCGACCCGGATCAGAACCAATCAGAACCGATGTCCAGTGGTTCTGTGTGTGAACGGGACCGACCCGGATCAGAACCGATGTCCAGTGGTTCTGTGTGTGAACTGGACCGACCCGGATCAGAACCGATGTCCAGCGGTTCTGTGTGTGAACTGGACCGACCCGGATCAGAACCGATGTCCAGCGGTTCTGTGTGTGAACTGGACCGACCCGGATCAGAACCAATGTCCAGCGGTTCTGTGTGTGAACTGGACCGACCCGGATCAGAACCAATCAGAACCGATGTCCAGCGGTTCTGTGTGTGAACTGGACCGACCCGGATCAGAACCAATCAGAACCGATGTCCAGCGGTTCTGTGTGTGAACTGGACCGACCCGGATCGTCCCTGCTGTCTCCATCGTTCCTCCCGGTCTGTCTGGGTTTGGCTCCGTGTGACGAGCTGGAAACGGATCAGAGAAGCCGAGCGTCTCCCGGCCGGCGGCGCCCAGGGCACAGTCACCTCTCCAATTAGTCCATCAGCAGAACCGGGCCCTGCTGATCCGTCCTCACTTCCTCTCTGAAAGCCTTCTGACTTCCTGCTTCATGACGGGTTTCAGTTGTAACTTGAAATGTTAACATCTTAAAGTCCATCTTAAGACCCTACAGAGTTTCTACCACCAATAACACGGAGCGGTTCGTTGCTCCCTCACTGATCCGGCTAAAACCTTCCAGCATCTGATTCTCCGTGCAGGTGAGGTTTGCCGGGTCCGTCAGCGAGGCGCGAGCTTCGCTCCTAATGAGCGAGCCTGCGGAGTTTTAAAGCTTCCTGCGTGGTTTTCCTCTGATCAGAACGCCGAGGCCAAACTCATCTGAGAGACGAAATAACGAGCAGCAAACCTGCAGGACCGGCTGCCTCACTTTACCAACCGCCGCCAGGACTTACTGCTGCTTTACTACAACAACCAATAACTCTACATGTTTATTAGCAAGTCGCTTAATGGAAAACGTAAAACTGATGCATATTTTGCTGAAGGAACTGATGTAACTGAAGCAGTGGTTCTTAACCTGGGTTTGATCGAACCCCAGGGGTTCGGCGGAGCCTCTGCCGCGGAGATAAAGACACACTTGTGTAAAGTCGTGATGACGCGCTGCAGAGGATCACGTTACATTGCTGAGCCAATCAGAGGATCACGTTACGTTGCTGAGCCAATCAGAGGATCACGTTACGCTGCTTAGCCAATCAGAGCATCACGTTACATTGCTGAGCCAATCAGAGGATCACGTTACGTTGCTGAGCCAATCAGAGGATCACGTTACGTTGCTGAGCCAATCAGAGCATCACGTTACGTTGCTGAGCCAATCAGAGGATCACGTTACATTGCTGAGCCAATCAGAGGATCACGTTACATTGCTGAGCCAATCAGAGCATCACGTTACATTGCTGAGCCAATCAGAGGATCACGTTACGTTGCTGAGCCAATCAGAGGATCACGTTACGTTGCTGAGCCAATCAGAGGATCACGTTACGTTGCTGAGCCAATCAGAGGATCATGTTACATTGCTGAGCCAAACAGAGCTGTGGAGGAGCCTGATTGGAGGAGCTCCACTCTCAGCAGGGATTTGAACTTGTGTCTTTATTTACTTCAGCAAAACTCAGTTTTTACCAAGTCCTGTAGCTTTCGGTGAACTTCTAAATCTGCTCCTTAGTCGCATCTTTTCGGGGTTGATACTGCCTCTAGTGGTGTGGAGGTGGTGACACAACTAATATAATTACATTACTAAATCGGAATGCCGCAAAGTCTTTATTATTAATTTTTCATTTTCTTAAGAAAGTAGAGCTACTTAAATGATCTAAACACCTTAAAGTGGTTCCAGTTTCTCTCGATGGCCAACCTGTTGAAACTGTGGCAGATTTTAAACACCTCGGGTCGTTCCTGGACAGTCAGATCAACTGAAAACACCGACTAGATTTTGAAGAGCTGATCTCAGAGACTCTACTTTTAAGAAGACTTGGTGATCTTAGGGTGACCCAACTAGACTCTAGTTAGGTCACCCCTACGTCTTAAATTTTGAGGGGGGGGAACATATTTTATTTATCACTACAGAAGGGTTCAGTGAATGGGCATACAACACTGGAGGGTTCGGTTCCTGAAACAAGGTTAAGAACCACTGAACTGAAGCCTTTAAACAAAAAACACCCTTTTATCTACAGCTGGCCTTAAATGTTTTATTACAGCCATTTAAACATTTAAAGTTGACCAATCTTTACTAAACAACGCTGCAGCTGATTCGTCCAATCAGCTGCAGCGAAGCAGAGCCGTCAGTCACCGACTGGCTGCATGTTCGGTCTCCAGGAACCAACCAGGCCTGTTGCAATCAGCAACAAATAAAATTATCTCAGAAAAGATTAAAACAGGCTCAGAAATGTCCGCTTGCCTGGTTTTTGGGGTTTGGATGGTAAAAGTTTTCAGTCTCAACTAAACCGTTTTCTTCACGCGCCCCCTGTCTGCAGACAGCCTCCGTGAACGTTTTCATTCACATCCAGGGGTTTTCAGTCTTTGGAGTTATTTAGCAAACAATCATAAAAATACCCAGAATTCCTCAGTGACGGATGAATTCATTCAAAAACTAGACAGTGGAGGTGGTCTAGTTAAAGTAAAACGTCAACGTTTCTGCATAAAACATCGTGAACTGACCAATCACAGCCCGCCTCTCAGCGCTCTGGACCGCACAGATTGTTGGCTCCGCCCACTGGCGGCGTTTTCATTTGTACAAACGCGGTGGTTCCTCTGTTAATGCAAGTTAAGGATCATTTGGGTTGTTTGAACCATTAAAATAAGTTTATAAATCATCATATAAGTGGTTTTATGGAGAGGTTCTGACCTCCACGGCGCCCCGCCGGATCTCTGAGCGTTTTCACAGTTTGTGTCGCAGCGCTGCTGCCGTCCTCCACTTAGCTTCATCATGCAACAGCTGCGGCTCCTGAAATGATCCTTTAAATGCAGAGTTTGGTTTCTGTTCAGACCTAAAGGCCACCAAACACCCAGCAGGCGAAACGCTGACTCATGAAAACAACCTTGCCCATTTGAAAGGTAATTATAAAACTTCTCTTTATATTAGAAAAGTGTTTTGCTCGTCTTCTGGGAGTCTGAACGCCAGCGAGTGGAATGATTATCTGAACAAATACTCCCTGGGAGGCGTTTTGCTGCTTCATTTGACTTGCTAATGAACCGTTCAGCTATCATCAGGAGCTTTAATTAAAAACAGCCTGTTTGCTGCTCCGCTCATCACGTTCCCTAAACCGGACCCAAACCCGTCCGGACCGGGACCGGCAGGAGGAGAGGTCCGGTAGAGCGGCGGATCCTCGGTTCTTCCTCTCCCTCACAAACGCTGGATAATCTCTCGACCTCGTCGCTCTGCTCTTCACTCTGCTGCAGCTAAACAGATCAAGATCCAACTGAAACGGAGCTTTTCTCCTTTTCCGTCGATATCTGAGGTTTGGAATCGGCAGACAGAGAAACTGAACCGGCTTAAAACGACCATTTAGACGGAAACGTGCTGAATTTACACTTACTGATAACGAAGCACCATCACAGCTCACTTAGTGATTAAAAGTTCAATTTGCTGTCAATCAACTCTGGTACTTTTGGGTCATGTAGGGCAGCTGGTTGACCTATTGACCTTTCATTCACATCTTCACAGCAAGAGCAGCACAAATGGAGCAGATAATCCAAATTTGTTTGACTTGAAGAAGGTGGAGGTTTTATTAATATCGTTAAAATGATAGCTGCACAAACGTTTGACACCAGTTTGTTAGATCTGAAGAAGGCGGGGGCCCGACGGCCCTCAGGGTTTTACTCAGCCAACTTCCTGCTAAATGACTCAGTAAAACATCTTCATCGCCTTTAGTTCTCACATCATCAGCAGCTGCTCAGCTTCGCTGCACCGAGCCTTTCGACCCCCCATCCGGCCCCTGGAGCGCTGCGTGATAAGACAGGACGGCTAATGTGGCCGGCTCCCAGACCACAGGCGGCCCCCAGACGGCTACCAGACCGCAGGCCGCCCCCAGACCAGAGATGGCCCTCTGACCACAGGCGACTCCCCGACGGCCCCTGGAGCGCTGTGTTCATTTCATTTCATTTATTTATTTCGAACAGACATTAAAAACAGTCAAAAAAGAACAAGAAAACAAAATAGAATGAGACAAACTTAAGAAATAAAATGTAAAACAAATTATTTGTATGATAAGACAGGACGGCTAATGTGGCCCCCAGACCGCAGGCGGCCCCCAGACCGCAGGCAGCTCCCCAACGGCCCCTGGAGCGCTGTGTGATAAGACAGGACGGCTAATGTGGCCCCCAGACCACAGGTGGCCCCCAGACCACAGGTGGCCCCCAGACCGCCCCCTATTGGCCCCTGGAGCGCGGGCTTCGCTCTACCAGCTACATTCAGAGGTAAGGAGTAAATTAAGATGGTCTGCAGGCGCCCCCTTGTGGTCAGTACTGCATCGACCGTTTAAATGCCGTGACATGAGCTCAAAGCGTTCAGCTGAGTTTCCAAAGGATTGAGTTTAAAAGCACTAATATGAGCAGCTGAAGGCCGTCATCAAAGGAAAAGCTGAAGAAATCGGTGAAAGAAAACAACTTCAGGATCTTCATGACCGGAGGAATTCATGTCAGAAACAGTTTCCAGTTTCTCAGAGCGAGTTGCTGAACTTTCATTGTTTTAAAATGCATCAGATGCCAAAGACGTGAGCAGCGCTGGGCCCCGCGCTGATTAACTGCATCTTAACACCTGAAACTAAATAATTATTCTCATCAGGCTGTCAAAGCAACTCAAGTCAATGTTTCTTTCATTACGTTTGTAAATTATAAATATTATTAATGTTGTTATTGCACATAAAACACAGTGGAGAAGAACTGAAAAGCTTAAAATCATTTCCAGAATCTGTAAAAAACTGAAAACGGCAGCAAGTTGTTGATGTTTTAATCGTGACCAGTCACATTTACCACACAGCTCCGCTCTTCTCATGGGACGGACAGAGAAAACAACATGAGACCAATACTTCCAGATGGATGGCAGACAGAATACTGCATCTTTTCTGCTGCTCTTCCATATTTTCTATCATAATTTCTCCTCATCAACATGTGGAGAAAAGGACTGATGGAACTTCACCTGCACAGATCAGATTTATTATTCCACTCACCACGAAAACCAAAGAGAAAAATGCATCAGCGCGGGATTTAGCATAAATATGCATCAATGCCGAGTAACTTTCTGCCCCTGCAGAAGAAGCAAAACTCTCTCAAACCGGATTTAAATACGATCCCAGCTTCCTCCACAGACCAAACGTAAAAACCTCATTTATGCTTTTAATAAAGCCGATCTTGTGTTACCAGCTTCCATCATTCAGATTGTTCCTGTAGCCGACAGTCTGATAAAACCCGACATGAATTTCCTGTTTTGTTTCGTTAAGTTTCACATCTGTAAAGTAAAACTAAGTCTGCTCCAGTAAAACTGAAGCTCTCTTCCTGATTCGCTGGTTTTTCCATGATGTCACACACGAACCCAGAAAGTTTGATGTGTTGCCTTAAAATACGTCCCCAGGTTTCCCTCCTGTTAACCAATCAGAGCCCTGCAAAGCCATGACATCATCGTCTTCTGTCTCTGCTCCGTGTTTTCAAACCTCCAGTCGGTTCTGCTACAGGTTTCTTTCTGCTACAACAAGTTTTTCCTCTCCACTGTCGCCACATGCATGCTGGGTATGGGGCTGGAAAGTCAACAACTCAACGAAAGCCATTGCCTGCTGTCGCCCCCTGCTGGTTCGGGAGGCCTGAACGCTGCAAGTCAACGACTAAAAGCTCTGCTGGGTTTCCTGAGATAAAAACTTTCTAAAATAGTTAAAATAATAGATAACTTGAAATTATTATTTTTTTGGCAAAGTGCCTCAAGACAACATGAAACTGAAACATTTGTTTTGTTCTGCTGTATATTTATTACAAATAAACATTTGTTTTGTTCTGTTAGTTTTACTAAAAGTTCCACATCCTGGATGTTTACAGCAGTGTATTTTAAAATCACCATTATAAACATTTGTGTAAAAATAATGAATAAAACTGTCAGCTGCCTGTGTAAACTGTTCACACAGCGCCCTCTCCTGGCCAGCTGTGGCACTACAACCTTTAATATGATGCGATATTTTAAAGACCATAATTTGATTTTCCAAACAGAGAAGACATTTGGCCCAGTCCAGAAACACTTTAATCATTCTGTTTACTTAAAGGACACTGTTGGTTTTTACATATTTAAAGTCTTCCTTCGATTTGAGGTTTCAAAGGATTAAAAATAAACTCCAGGATTTCACAAATCATCTAACACAAAAATTACTCAAATCTCTGGAAATAAACAGGAATAATTACTGCATTAGAAAACCAGCTCAGTTTTAAGTCATACTGGGCAAAAATTACACAAAAACTGGGAAAATAAGTATCGTTTCCTTTCAACATAGCAAAAAGCAGCAAACTCACAAACGCACTTTAAAATGTTACCGGACAATTTAATGCTTATTGGGAGGAAAAAGCACTTTAGGAGTCGTTTTACTACAACTGATGATTACTTTATAAATCGATTATTCTTCTGATTTATCAATTATTCAGGTAAAAAAACAAAATCACATTCTGTTGATTTTCAACAATATTAGAATCACATTAAAAGATAATAATTTAAATTGTTTTTAAATAATAAACATTTTAAGCCTTCCTGGATCATATGGTTGATGATATAGCAAAAGCTGCAGTCAGAAAACAGCTTTTAGAGTCTGTAACCTGCAGTTACTAATCAGTTATCAGGTTAATCAGTCGATTAACCTGATCAATCATGATGGCTCCATTTCCTACCCTGTACTGTTAATTTCTGGATCCTGCTGTGACTCAGAAACATGTAGAGTTGCTGCAGTGAGACCTCTTGTTTCTGCACCAGCTTCGTTATTCGGATGTCATTTTCTTTCTGAGTCTGTTGTTGCATTTAAGGAGAAATGAAGTGAAAACCCTGGACTGTAACCAGCAGTCATTTTACCCTGTTCTAATATATACATTACCTCCTGTAAATAGTGGTATTATGGTATTATATTGAAATAAATTGATTTTCAAACTTGTTTAGAGCTTGGTTTTTAAATGTGTTATTCAATTATGCAAATATTTTTCATTTTAGTCTTTAAAATACCAGAATATACACATAACCTTATATTATTTGTTTGTCTGATGACGCAACTTTAAAAATGAAATGTTACTCAGTTAGTTCTTGAGTCGCCTTTTACCAAAAACCATTTAACTCATTTCTTGAACTGATTCTTTCCTAAATTTGTGCCCATTAGTCCCCTGAAAAATGAAAACGCTGAGATTTCCATCAGTCAGTGAACGCCCCCTGGTCTCCCTGGACAGACTGGGAAAAGTGGACTGGGCCGGAGAAAAGAAAGCCTAGAACACCGAGAAGTGATCTGTAGTTTTTAAATGATTTATAGTTTCTAAATGATCTGCAGTTTTTAAATATCTGTATTTTGTGTTTTTGAGGATCTGTGGGGTCAAAGCGGCTCCTGTGGTCGTACCTGTCAGCCGGTGCTGCCTGGTGCTGACCCGGTTGGAGCTGTGGACGGAGCAGCAGAGGTGCAGCATGGCGAACATGGTGACAATCATCACCACACTCTGAAGCAGCAGCGTCACCTCGAACTGCTTCCCTATCCTGCAACAGAAACGCATCATAACCGAGCTGCAGATTCATTTTGTCAGTTTTAATAACTTCTCTTCTCTACCAGAAGAAAATCCGCAGGATGTTGGCTACGAGCAGGACCAGGCACACCCTGGTGGAGAAGCCCTCGGTGTTGCTGCTCCTCTGGATCTCCTGGTACTGCGGGACGTAGGGCAGGGCGCCGCCGAACACCATGACGACAGACGCCAGCAGGGACGGCAGCGTCCAGGAGCCGTCTGCGTCCTCCGCCTGCATGAACACCTCGGTCTCCATCGCTCCGCTCAGCGGGTTCACAGGTCCTGACGGAGGACGATTCCAAATGGTGTGGAATGAACAAACTGGATTAAATACATTAAACAGGTTCAGTTTAAACAGACTATTGATTTAAAAAAACAGAGAAATAGATGAGCAGGGAGCAAAACCACTGATGCAACCACAGCTTCTGTTTGTGAGCACAAAGTTAATCCAGAAAACATGCCATTTTAGAGGTTTTGAGTTGGGATAGTCATTTATTGTGTTAAGAATTAGTCAAGATAAATTCCAATTAATGGTTTTAAAACCCCTAAAAGCTGCCTGTACTGTCAGGATTATAAGTTTTACCATTTTCCATGCCGTTTGTTTATAGAGTACCAATAAATATCAATAAGTTTGAAAATAAGATTGACTGCATTGACTGTGTGCAGTTCAGTGGCACAAATCACATTTCTTCATGTGACTGGTGTCCTAAAGAAACATTACAAATGATTTTGTTTTTCACGGAGCGTCTATGACCGAGTTACATAAAAACTATAAATATGGTTGATAAATAGATGGTCCGTAATTAATTAATCGACAAAATAAGCAACATTTAATTAAAAACCATGTTGCTGCTATTTAAATAAACACATGAGCTCAACATAAAAGATGATAACAGGTTTAAATCCGTTCTTCAACCATCAGATTAGATAAAAGTGTTTTTCAGTGGAAATAATTACTATAAAAGGCCGGAAACGTTCTCTCTCTCTCTCTGGCTTCATTTCTCAGGAGCATGAACTCATTGTTAATTAAATTGAACAACATTTAGGCTTGATGGGAGGTCAGGTGATCCAACAGTTAAACCACATAAATAAAATAACGTTTCTGAAATGATCACTGAACAGTCTTTCTAAAAAATTACCGATATTTCCCTAAAACGAGCCCAACAAAACGATCCCCTCATCCCATTTATTTATTTGTGTCCATCTACGAGTATGATTTCTCTTTAAAGTGTCATTTATATTTATATTCATGCTTATTCAAACTCATCATTCAAGTCAAACAATATTCTGCTAAAAGCACAACAGGAAGCGGCATAAATCATAACATCTTAAATTTATTTCGCTTATATTCATCCTGCTCAACCATTTTCCTACTCACGTCTATCTTTGCGGGAGTTTTCGCTTCTGCGGACGCGGTGAGGTTCCGGCGGACGTTTAAAAAAAAAAAAAAAAAAAAAAAGGCGCAGATGTTTTCCGTCTCTAGGCAACCGTGACGTCAGCGCCTGTCGGCAGCGACGGTCCGTGGCGGGTCGCCGCCATGACAGTTTTACTGGCCTCAACATTTCCTGTGTCTCAGCGACGTTTAGCCGACATAAAAAGACGTTTCAGTATTTTACAAGGCAGCCGTAGCGCAGCCGTGAACCCCGCACGTTTTACATATTAAGTCAACGAACTAGCATAGCGCAACCAAGCTAACTTTAGACGTTAGCGCCCGCATGGAAAACGTTAAGATTACTGTGAAATTTATTTATCCCAAGCCGATTGTTACATAACCTGTCTTTAAAAAACTGTCCGCGGAGTGAGCCACCAGGTTCCGTTTACTCAATGTTTTCATCCACCAGGTTTAAATCCATATCTACCATCGTCTCCCTCAACAATTCAGTTCCTCTAAAATGGCGTCAGCCTCTTCAGAATAAGTCCATAGATCCTTCCTGGGTTTGTGTCCACCACATACCTGAAGAGTCTCGCGTTGTTTCCGAGAAACTGATGTATTTTACCTCCGTGCTCCCATATTAGCATTTTACCGTAAATCCCGTATTGTGCCCCCCGGGTTTACGTTAGCTTCTCTCTCTCCGGGTTTACGGTAGTCTAATTACGTTACTCCCCCTCTCCGTTACGTTAGCATCCCCCCCGCTAGCATCTTAGTATGACCCAACATCTGGGCAGCAGACAGTAACATCATCAGTTGCTCTGCTGATCCACCTCCTTTGCCTTTGCCGCTTCTTTTTGAGTCTGAGATTGACAGAAGAAGTTGAGGATGAGGATGGATGGAAGAGTTGGTTTGAACTTTTCAACTCCTCCGGGCTTTGGGGTCAAAGTTCAGGTATGGTTTCAGCTTTTAGATGCGAATCAGCTGTTCCCAGTTAGCTTGTTGCCACGGTGACGCATCAAATTTGAAAGCATTATTTATGACTCAGCAGCAACATGGCAGAGTGAAAATGATGAGCTGGACACAGAAGTTAAAGATCTGGAAAAGGAGAAAGGAGGAACTGACATGGAGTCCAGGAAACGGTCAGGAGACCAACAGTCAGTGAAGGCAGCATCATGGGCGGTGGGGGGTCAGATAAGAAGCCAGGGTCTCCTCCTATAACTGACTCCAACTGCTTCACACAGCAGAGTTTAACGTTGCTCCGTTTATGGGTTTGATTCTGCTGTTGGAAGCAGAGCTCCAGGTTCTGTGAAAGGACCGGAGGAAACCCGAGACGGGCCTGGCCTGGCCTGCTGCACTGCCTGCTTATTTTAGGTCTCAGCACCAGCCTGGAGATATGAAGGCCTCACTGCGCTTCAGCTGCCGCACAGCGCGGCTCCGGGTTGAATCCAATAAAATGTTCTTTAACCCGGGCTGGACGGAACATCAAGGCTTCCTGGTTTCATTTCACCTCTAAAGTCAGGGAGAACTTTAATGTGCGGCTGTAAAGAGGAAGATTTAAAAAGATAACGATGCAAAGCTGCAGCATGGATGTAAATCACCGAGTTTATAAAGTTAAATATTAGACAGGAGTTGGTTTCTGTGAGAATAAACCCAGCAGCGGAGCGGAGCTGGGCTGGACCGACCAGAACAGGCTGGGTCAGGTATCCAAAGCATAGTTTAAAGGGGAAGGGCCAACATGCCCGAACCTCTTCCAACACAGAACCAACACACACCAAAACACGAACATCAAATTATGTCTTATTACTCGGGTCAACCGGGTCTGAAATCATCATAATTTCTCCAAACTGAAGAAGATGGTGGGGACTTTGAGTCAGCAGCTCCACTCACCTTCCTCCTCATCCACCTTCCTGCGGTCTGGAACCACCGAACCGGATCCTCTCTGCTGCTCCAACTTTCAAATCTCAACTCTCAGACCGGAGTGGCGAGCGCGCGACCCGACGCACACAGGCGCGCGCACACACGGTCACCGCTCCGGAAAGTTTTTAATCTTTTAATTTCTCGGTCTGAAATAATTTCTGAAGCAGTTTTTAGGAGGAGCGATTAAAAGAAGAACAAACACATTAATTACAGGATGTTCTTCAGGCTGGAGGGATCAACAAAACGAGAGGAATCATGTTTCCTTTCCAAATCTGCGTCTTAAACATAGATATACACGAGTAGATGCCACCAACTGGCCGCCATATTGTGAGTGGAAGTGTCCTTACGCATATAAAAGAAATCTGCCTAAGGCTATCAAAGCGACAGTATATAAACATAAAAAAGGAGCACATTTCACCCCAAAAATTAATACTTTTTTTTAATTTCACACATTTTCAAGAAAGGAGGAAGAAACTGTCTCATGTTGGAAAGTCATACATTTGCTAGAAAAACCTCAGAGTGTTTGAGATCAATGTCACAAATTTTGAAGGAAAAAATGAACAAATTCTCCAATTATGGAAATTTGCAAATTTACAAGAAAAAAACTTTTAGATTAATGTAACACGTTTTCCAGACAAAATGCTAGGAAATGTTCTATTATCAAAAAGTTGATGCAAATCTTGCAAATTAATGACTTAAATCTTGGAGGACTTCTGGTGTTTTTGTCAGAAATATCTGACTTAAAATATCAAACTTCATTTCTTTCTTGAAAAGTTTAAGTCAGAGAAGTATACCTCTAGTCCAGGCGTGCTTAAGTCCAGTCCTCTGGACCTGTAACTTTTAGAAGTATCCAACAGACCGGGATCGGCTCTAAACAGGCCTGGTAACAAGCCATTCATTTGATTCAGGTGTGTTGGATGCATCTGAAAGCTGCAGGATGGCAGCTCTGGAGGACTGAACTTGAGCACCCAGCCCCTAATCATTTATTATTTTTTAATGTGTAATTAAACTAAAAATTTGAAGGTGTTGGTGCGTAATTCACATTTGTGTTCCCAACTGAACTTACTTTGATTTTACAGGAAAACTTGCCACTCATAACATGTCGGACTCGCTGACGTACCAATTGTGAGGGGGCGTACAGCATCTACTCTAACGTTTCTATGCTGATTTATATTAGCATCGAGAGCTAGCTCTTCTCGCGAGACTTCGTTTGTTGTGGAACGGCTGAGTGGGTGGCTGGAGGTATTTGCGACCAGTAACCGATTCAACAGCAAAGCTGCGGCCTCATAGCCGAGTTTCAACCCCCTGAAGACTTTGTTCCAGCTCGTTGGACGCCATGGCTGAGACGGACCCGAAGTCAGTGCAGGACCTCACCAATGTGGTGAGTCGTGACGCACGGCTAGCTAACGATGCTAACAGGAATGCTAACGGAGCTAGGCTAGGTCCCAGAGTTTAACCCGAAAGTGACAGAAATGATCAGCTGTTATTCCGCATTAGGTGTGAAATGTTCACATGCCAACATGTCCGTTGAGTCTTTGTATTAAATTCTGTTCAGCTTAACCGCTACGTGTCATTTATTGGATCCAAACAGCGGAGCTTTTTATTCTGTGGTTTAACACATTAGTGTTAAACTCTGAGTTGATGTCCATTTTAATTAGTAAATTAAATCTGTAATAGTTATTCTACAGCCTGCAGAGCTCTCTGGGCAGGTGTTTGCTGTTTCCATGGAGATGGAGTTGGTTCCAGCGCCAGGTGTGGGCGTAAAGATGAGCATGTTGACCAGCAGAGATTAAATGAAACATGACAGTTTACTGTCAACACGGTATCACATGGCAACCACGTGTTGTTTTTAGGACAGGGAGCATCTCTAAACCTCAAATACCTGACCTTTGACCTCAAATCCCAGAGGAGTTACATGGGGGTTTCATGGATGCAGACAGAGGAGGGAGTTCACACCATCGCTTCCCCGAGTCCAACCTCATGGCCTGACGGTGATTTAAAGAGCAGTGGCAAAAGCAAAGGAAGTGGATCAGCGGTGGCCGTCTTCCAGCATCACCATCCACATTTAATCCCTTCGGGATAAATGATTCACATTTGCACTGAGTTTTGAATTCCCATTCCTTTGCATGTAGTGCAGCTGACCAGTGCAGTGAGCTGCAGGTCGGCGCTGCTCCCGCCGAGTCATCAGTTTGACCCTTTGGCCTTTGGGAAACTCCTGGTCCCGTCACTTTGACCGTTTTTACCCAACCAGCCTCTGAGCTGCAGGTCGGCGCTGCTCCCGCCGAGTCATCACCAGTTTGACCCTTTGGGAAACTCCTGGTCCCGTCACCTTGACCGTTTTTACCCAACCTGCCAATCAAATCAATTTGCTGCCATTTTTAAAATACTGAGCAACCTGTTGCTGTGGAAACTCGGTGGCTGGATGGAGTGAGGACACGACTCTGACCCTCCTCTTCCTCGGTTGATGAAGCTTCAGCTCTTCATCAGATCTGAGCATAAAGGACAGGAAAAGTCTTTACTTTTCACGCACTGCTTTGATGTGTCCTGCCGTCATTATGTAAGTTTTGAAATCAGTTTTTTTTCTGCATTTATCAATTAGTTTCTGTTTGTTTAAGTCTAAATTAGCAGAAACTATTTATGTATTTAGCAACAGAGTAAGATTAGCGATCGGTAACTGACAGAATGGGCTCTCATGTGAACCTGTAGAGGTGAATTAAAGACGCATTTCCATAGTTACCCACCTTTTCCATCGTCGGCATGGAAACAAGCTGATGAGCGTTTTTCTGTCCTTTTATAAAAAGAAAGTGACCCGAGGCTTTGGTTCTGTGGAGCGGGAGAAGAATCCGATTTATTCTCCAAGGCCGAGCAAATAAACCGGGAATTTTACCGTTTGCTCCTGAAGACGTTTTAAATCTAAAAACATGCAGCTTTTCTGAAGAGGAAGAGAAAGAGGGGAATTAGTGTAAATATGGGATTTGTCTGGTTTCTGTATCTGTAGCGCCGCCCTGCAGGTGAAACATGACGTGAGTGAAGTGATTCATCTCAACCAATCAAAAACGGGCCGTTTGTTGAAAACCCGTCAGCAGTAATGAAGCCAAAACGGCACAAAAATATCCATCCATCCATTTTCTTGCACCCTTTTTCCCTCAGTGGGGTCAGGAGGTGCTGGTGCCCATCTCCAGCCAACGTTTCGGGCGAGAGGCGGGGTCACCCTGGACAGGTCGCCAGTCTGTCGCAGGGCACAAAAATATCAACATTTTGTATTCAAGATGAAAAAAACTGTAAATCTGTTTTACCCAGAACTTAAGTGGGTTTTAACTTCACCTGGTTCACATTAGGTCAAGAAAACTCACCTTTTCATCCAGTTAACATAAAATAATCTCCAGGTCAGGAAGACCTGAGTTTTTCATTTAGGACGTTTTTACCTGCATCTTTTCCTACAAATGATAAAAAGTTGCTGCTGACGCATTTAAAAAGTAATTTATTTGTATTTCTAATATTGTTTTAAGTAAGCTGAAGTGATTAAATGAAAAATGTCAGAATAATGCCTAGCTGACCTTTGACCTGTCCTGGGTGGTGGTGATTCTCCCTGCAGAGCAGAAATCAGACGCAGCTTTAATTCCAGCGGGTTTCATCTCTGCAGGTCCAGACGTTGCTGCAGCAGATGCAGGACAAGTTCCAGACGATGTCGGACCAGATCATCGGCAGGAATATCCTAAACATGGCTGCCGCGGCAGATTAGCGTAGAAAAATAATCTAGATTGATCCAAAGCTCTAAATGATGAACCTTAACTTGCTGCTCACTCGATGAGATGAGCACACGCATCGACGACCTGGAGAAGAACATCGCCGACCTGATGACCCAGGCCGGCGTGGAGGAGATCGAGGCGGCGCCGGAGAAGCCCAAAGAGAGCCAGGGCTCGTCTTGAAGGTGAGGGAGCGGCGCCCCCTTCAGGCTGCTGCTGGGACTTCATGTTCCTCACCGGCTCAAGGTTATGGTGGTTAACTAAAACCAACCAACACTGAAATTCAGAGAACATTTTCATAAACAGGAATAAAAATTAATGGGGAGAAACTGTAGCTAACTGGAACTAGATTGTGCTTTTATAAAACTAAAAGATTATAGATAAGTCCTTCATTTTTGTGTTTATGAATCTATTCAAACTGATCATTTTTTCCCACACTAGCAGTTTGTCAGCTGTCCCCAAATCACAGCCCTCCATGTTCCTCCTGGCGGCTACGCTACGCTACGCTACGCTAGGCTACGCTACGCTAGCCCCCAAAATGGCGACAGCAGAAAACTCCAGTCAGCCGTTTGTTCAACAATAACTGCACTGAGATTTAGCACACAAAAATAAACTTTGACCTTTTTGAACGCTGCACCTAAAAATTAACCAAAGTATCAAAAAATAAAAATTGCTTTAATAAAAATAGACCCACTAAATAAAGTGAAGCTAACTGAAGACAAAGAGTCAAAGAAATAAAGCTAAGAAACCAAAACGAAGTCCGACACGGCAGCAAACTGCTGGATGTCAACTTGTCCCAGAAATTATCACGATAAACGAAAATGTTGTTTTGAGACCAAAGAACTTTAAATTCCAACAAATTTAAAGTTTGTTAGAATCCACTGGATCTGGAAGGCATTTTAAATAAACCACCAGGAAAAGGCCGAGGCCGATCGACCAGCTTCTGGTAGAAAGAGAAACTAACTCCTGGAAATGAAATGTTTGGTCACGTGGTGGAGGATCGTAAGCCCGTTTCTCTTCTCCCCTCAGGCTCCTGGCGGCCCGACGTCGGTCCTGGACCCGGGAGCAGCAGAACTTTTCCACTGAAATCGACTCGTTGGTGTCATGTTGTGTGAAATGCTTTTTTTATATATTGAGTTTTGTGAAACGGTTCCAGTGAATGACTTGAAGAGCTGAACATTGTAAGATAGACTAGTTTAATGTGTCCTGAACCTTTAAGGCAGAGACGGTTGATTATTGGAGGTGGACGCTACTGGGTCAGAACCAGTTAGCCCAGTAACCCAACAGATGGACGCATTCCACTCCTACTGTTCTTCTAACACTGAAGTTTGTAATCTGTGCTTAATATGTAACTATTTGCTTAGCAATGAAGAAACTCAACAACTCCAAGGTGCTTTGTGTTTTTCTAAGGTTTCCACCAGCATGACCAGGAGAGTCGCTCCTCATCTTATTCCCTTTAAGTGTTTAAAGCCAATAAACTCCTGCATGAATTATTCACACCTAAACAAACGGTTTTAATCATCTCCCATGATGAATTTATTGAAAAACAGGAAATGAGGCTCCATCATCTCCACCAAGATCAAAAATCACATTTTACAACATTTAAAAAATTCAGGCTTCTGACGAACTTTATTTACATTTTTCATGCAAATTATGAGCCTTTATTGAGATTAGTTCAAATCAAATGCACAACAATCAGCAGTTACTGAAATCAAGTGCCAAAAGCAAACAAATTAGCGTTAAAGCAACATTGAGGCAGAGCAACAAACAGGATGATAAAGTACTGAGTACCAACGAAGTAACCGGTCCGGGTCAGAACTCGAAGTCGGCCTCCGTCATGTCGATGGCCCAGGCGAACTTCTCCCGCTGGGTTTTATTGTAGATCTTTTCTATGGGCACGTCCATGTTCTTACACCTGACCCGGCAGAAAAACGTCAAACTTTTCACTTCCACACAAAATGTCCAAACAAATAAACTGTTTCTGAGCAAAGCGAGTCTGAGTGGCTTTATTCTCGACCCGTTAGTCCAGAACCAAACCCGATTTGTTTAAAACTGAGATAAAATAACATTCGATTAAAAAGTCATTTCTCCATACGAAGATCATCTTTGACTAAAGAATATCATCGCAGCAGTTTATGATCAGAGACGCTTTATTCCTCCCAGAAATGTTTTGGTGTCGATGCTTTAATTTCCTAGTCAGCAGGAACAGAAACATCTGGACATCTGATTGAAACGATCCAGATGTTTTCAGTTACTGAGACTGAAGAAGTTTGTATTTTCAACAAACAAATTTCAGGACTTTCTGCACTTGATCTAAAATTACTTTTCTACAAAATAACCGATTTGTTTCATTAAAGTAAAAAAACAAACTTTTGGAGCCCAGTGAGCAAAAATAAGTCAGTTTTGGCACCACTGACCCAGAGGACACATTTATGGAGAAAATATTTCCTGAATGAGTCAACATTTGACTTAAAAACAGTCAAACTGCCAAAAATCACATTTCCTTTTGTTTAAATACTTAGAAGATGATAAATGACTAAGACAGAACCCTGAACAGAACCAGAACCGGGTCGGTTTTTGCTCACCAGGCCACGCTGATCCGCGGGTCCAGGTAGTTGAGCTTGGAGGTACCGAGGGCGATCTGCTTGTTCTCCTCTCTGTCCGTCGCCTGGACCTCCATCTTCAGCAGCTGGTCCTCACAGCGCTTCACCGCCGCCGCCTTCCTGTCCACCATGCTGACGCCAAACAGGACAAACGGCTAATGCTAACGCTGTTAGCGGTGTGTCAGTGCTACTCACACCAACGCCAAACAGGACAAACTGCTAATGCTAACGCTGTTAGCGGTGTGTCAGTGCTACTCACACTGACGCCAAACAGGACAAACGGCTAATGCTAACGCTGTTAGCGGTGTGTCAGTGCTACTCACACCGACGCCAAACAGGACAAACGGCTAATGCTAACGCTGTTAGCGGTGTGTCAGTGCTACTCACACCGACGCCAAACAGGACAAACTGCTAATGCTAACGCTGTTAGCGGTGTGTCAGTGCTACTCACACCGACGCCAAACAGGACAAACTGCTAATGCTAACGCTGTTAGCGGTGTGTCAGTGCTACTCACACCGACGCCAAACAGGACAAACTGCTAATGCTAACGCTGTTAGCGGTGTGTCAGTGCTACTCACACCGACGCCAAACAGGACAAACGGCTAATGCTAACACCGTTAGCGGTGTGTCAGTGCTACTCACACCGACGCCAAACAGGACAAACGGCTAATGCTAACACCGTTAGCGGTGTGTCAGTGCTACTCACACCGACGCCAAACAGGACAAACGGCTAATGCTAACGTTGTTAGCGGTGTGTCAGTGCTACTCACACCGACGCCAAACAGGACAAACGGCTAATGCTAACGCTGTTAGCGGTGTGTCAGTGCTACTCACACCGACGCCAAACAGGACAAACTGCTAATGCTAACGCTGTTAGCGGTGTGTCAGTGCTACTCACACCGACGCCAAACAGGACAAACGGCTAATGCTAACACCGTTAGCGGTGTGTCAGTGCTACTCACACCGACGCCAAACAGGACAAACGGCTAATGCTAACACCGTTAGCGGTGTGTCAGTGCTACTCACACCGACGCCAAACAGGACAAACGGCTAATGCTAACGTTGTTAGCGGTGTGTCAGTGCTACTCACACCGACGCCAAACAGGACAAACGGCTAATGCTAACGTTGTTAGCGGTGTGTCAGTGCTACTCACACCGACGCCAAACAGGACAAACGGCTAATGCTAACACCGTTAGCGGTGTGTCAGTGCTACTCACACCGACGCCAAACAGGACAAACGGCTAATGCTAACGCTGTTAGCGGTGTGTCAGTGCTACTCACACCGACGCCAAACAGGACAAACGGCTAATGCTAACACCGTTAGCGGTGTGTCAGTGCTACTCACACCGACGCCAAACAGGACAAACGGCTAATGCTAACGCTGTTAGCGGTGTGTCAGTGCTACTCACACTGACGCCAAACAGGACAAAATGCTAATGCTAACACCGTTAGCGGTGTGTCAGTGTTGGACCTAAAACCATTAAAACAGGTTTTTCTGCATCCTGAGCAGAAAATGTTCTAAACATCTGAATGTCTCTGAGCTCATTGGCTGCGATGCTGTAAAACAGCTAAAATATCAATGATGTTTTAATGTTCCCACCTCTGCAGCTTGCTGTCCGGGCCGCCTCTGGTTTTCAGTTCCTTCTTGGCCAGTTTCAGCTCCGTCTTGGCTAGAGCCAGCTGCTCCTTTCTAGCAACAATCTGGGGAGGGGGGACAGGATCATTTCTCACAACCACAGAATAACGAGCTCTAAAATTACAGCAGTGCATAAAAAACATGGAGATCAGCTGAACGCTGGCTGAGCTGCATTTAAATGGTTCCCATTTTATTAGTTGGAACAGATTTTATGTATTTTTCCCCCAATGTAAAAATAATACAGTAAAAATGCACTAAGTTGTTTGTATTTAATAGAAATTTATAAAATCTAGTCACACGGATGTCACCATGTTGATTACACTGATGCATTCTGGGTAGTTGATGATGTATGCTACGTGCTACAACGTGTAGGTAGGAGAAACAACATTCAGTCCAACATGTTCTAGCCGAGGAAAGTCATCTGAGCGGCGCTGACCCGTTTCCCTCCGTCTGGACCGACCCGTTTTCCCTCAGAGGACGCTCTCTAACCAATCAGGTCGCAGCTTTAATCACGGAGCGACTGATTGGCCGGGCTGGCCTGGAGCTCACCTTGGAGTGCAGGTTGGCCATCGACTGTTCGAAGGTTTTTGGCGGCGCCCTCTGGTGGTTGCAGAGAATAGCGACGGCTCTGTTGGCTCTGTTGTAGGACAGCAGCTTCTCCGCCACGTTGTCGGCCTCTGCAGGAGGAACAAGATGCAACATCAGCGGCAGGTTGTGACTGTTTACAAGACGTAATCTGAACAAATCCACCTCCCTGAGCCAGAAACAACCAATCAGAGACAGGACGAGCTTAGCGCTGTCAATCACCTCATGTACTCGCTGCTAAATGTGCTAAGGGTGGAGAAACAACTTGCCGTCCAGAGAAACCGTTTATCTGCCGTAATCATCAGTGGCTATGCTAACTAAGCTTAGCAGAGAGCACAGGGGGCTGGAGGGGTGAAGGAACAGGGGATTGAGCAGCGCCACACAGAGGGGTGACTGACAGCGCTAAGACCCGCCTCCAGGCTCTGGTTGGTTGTTTCTACTTAGCACAGAGAAGGTGGAGAAGCTTGATTTAGATTTTTCAGGTCATTTGTCTCAAACTGGCCCGACGGTGACGGGATGAGCCAGATGTGTAAAAACATTTTGATAAGTTTTATCAACCTGCAGTTTTGAACATGATGCAGCAGCTTCACCTCTCACTGCAACACATGGAAGCAGTTCTGAACTGTGATATTTCTATAGAGCTGAATACTCAGAGTGAGTATCGACTGCGATGGAGTCGGGTCGAGGTTCTGCTGAGATAACCTGCTGCTGGCCGACGCCCAGATGTCTGGGAGAAGCTAAAATGAGTGGTCTCAGGTGTGGCGGTCTGAGCGGCGGCGGCGGCTGGTCAGACGGAGCTGCTTACTGTTGGTGAGCTGCTGCAGCTGCTGCTGCAGGGTGATGGAGGCGTTGTACGTCCTGAACACCTTGGCAGTCAGGCCCGGCATCAGAGAGCTCAGGTGTTTGTTCAGGAGGGCCGTCTGGGAGGAGCAAACAGGCAGCAGGTCAAACACACACACACACACACACACACACACACACACACACACACACACACACACACACACACACACACACACACACACACACACACACACACACACACACACACACACACACACACACACACACACACACACACACACACACACACACACACACACACACACACACACACACACAGAGCTTTCTGGAAACCATTACACTCTCAGCCACCAGGGGGCAGTGTGGTCACACTGTTAGGATCTTCAGTGCTGATGAAAATTTTCCATGTTAGTTTTTAGTTCAAGTAACCAAAAGAAATCATGAATGAATGAAAATGAGCAGAAATACAAACTTATATCTGCCTTTAGTCACACAGAGAGACTCGGTATTAAAATATAAACCTAATCATTCCGAGTTCAACACAGCAAACGCTTTGGGTCATTTAACTTTTATATTATTAGGTAAGTTTGATGACAAATGTTCATTAATGAGACCAATAGATGAGCGACAGACAGGAAGCGGAGAGAAGCATTATATTAAGCCACAAAAGCAATTATAAAACAAAACGAGATCAATAATTTATTCATTTTTTAAAAGCAATTCTGTTTTTGTTTTATTTATAGTTTCAGCAATTTGTAGTTTTTATTTCCTTTTCATTTATTGTTTTATTTTGGATGTTTAAAATGTGTAGTTTACTAAATTAAATGTCATTCATCTTTCACAGGGTTGCATTATTACGCCGTCATGTTAGTTAGAAATGGTCTAAACGACAATATTATTATTTATCTCAATTCCTGGGACAATTTATCATCCAGCAACATTTATTGTGACAGGAATAATGACAATTAACCTCTGACCCTTCCACTCGCCTGTAGCTGGACCAGCCACCAGTCTGGACCAGTAACCAGTCTGGACCAGTCTGGACCAGCCACCAGTCTGGACCAGCAACCAGTCTGGACCAGTAACCAGTCTGGACCAGCCACCAGTCTGGACCAGTAACCAGTCTGGACCAGCCACCAGTCTGGACCAGTAACCAGTCTGGACCAGTAACCAGCCACCAGTCTGGACCAGTAACCAGTCTGGACCAGTAACCAGCCACCAGTCTGGACCAGTAACCAGTCTGGACCAGTAACCAGCCACCAGTCTGGACCAGTAACCAGCCACCAGTCTGGACCAGTAACCAGTCTGGACCAGTAACCAGCCACCAGTCTGGACCAGCCACCAGTCTGGACCAGTAACCAGTCTGGACCAGTAACCAGCCACCAGTCTGGACCAGCAACCAGTCTGGACCAGCAACCAGTCTGGACCAGTAACCAGCCACCAGTCTGGACCAGTAACCAGTCTGGACCAGTAACCAGTAACCAGTCTGGACCAGTAACCAGTCACCAGTCTGGACCAGTAACCAGTCTGGACCAGTAACCAGTAACCAGTCTGGACCAGTAACCAGCCACCAGTCTGGACCAGTAACCAGTCTGGACCAGTAACCAGTAACCAGTCTGGACCAGTAACCAGTCTGGACCAGTAACCAGCCACCAGTCTGGACCAGTAACCAGTAACCAGCCTGGACCAGTAACCAGTCTGGACCAGTAACCAGCCACCAGTCTGAACCAGTAACCAGTCTGGACCAGTAACCAGTCTGGACCAGTAACCAGCCACCAGTCTGGACCAGTAACCAGTAACCAGTCTGAACCAGTAACCAGTCTGGACCAGTAACCAGTCTGGACCAGTAACCAGCCACCAGTCTGGACCAGTAACCAGTCTGGACCAGTAACCAGTCTGGACCAGTAACCAGCCACCAGTCTGGACCAGTAACCAGCCACCAGTCTGGACCAGTAACCAGTCTGGACCAGTAACCAGCCACCAGTCTGGACCAGTAACCAGTCTGAACCAGTAACCAGTCTGGACCAGCCACCAGTCTGGACCAGTAACCAGTCTGAACCAGTAACCAGTCTGGACCAGTAACCAGTCTGGACCAGTAACCAGCCACCAGTCTGGACCAGTAACCAGTAACCAGCCTGGACCAGTAACCAGTCTGAACCAGTAACCAGTCTGGACCAGTAACCAGTCTGGACCAGTAACCAGTAACCAGTAACGGCGGCAGGTTTTGTTTGATTCCTGTAATTTCCCCCCAGTTCCATTTAATCTGGCCGTCCATCCGTTGCCTCTTTTCCAATCGCTGCTGCTTTCAGCCTCTCGCTCTAATATTCTGGCTCTTCTCCTCCCGTCGCTTCGCTTAAGCCCTTTCATCTCTGCACACCAACAGCTCTTCCTCATTCAATCTCATCTGCTGCACCTGGCAATTTACTCCCTGCCTTTTGCTTTACCACAGCTTTTTGTCCATAGAAAAGATAGAAAAAAGTAATTCTATTTTGCTTTCTCCATTTTCTCTTTACACACCTCAGAAGTTTCTGATGCGTTTTACACGGCTCCACCAGAACCCAAAGTTCAAATTGTTCTCCTCACAAAACCTGCAATTATTCCCAGCAGGACAGAATCCTCACCAGGTCACTGCTTCCATCCCCGGCTTAGCAGCCGTTAGCATTTAGCAGCCGGTGGCGTGTAGCAATCGTTAGCGTGTAGCAGCCTTTAGCCGCTGGTGGCGTGTAGCAGCAGGTGGCGTGTAGCAGCCGTTAGCGGCCGGTGGCGTGTAGCAACCGTTAGCATGTAGCAGCCGTTAGTGGCCGGTGGCGTGTAGCAACCGTTAGTATTTAGCGGCCGGTGGCATGTAGCAGCCGTTAGTGGCCGGTGGCGTGTAGCAATCGTTAGCATGTAGCAGCCGTTAGTGGCCGGTGGCGTGTAGCAATCGTTAGCGTGTAGCAGCCGTTAGCCGCTGGTGGCGTGTAGCAGCATGTGGCGTGTAGCAGCCGTTAGCGGCCGGTGGCGTGTAGCAACCGTTAGCGTGTAGCAGCCGTTAGCCGCTGGTGGCGTGTAGCAGCATGTGGCATGTAGCAGCCGTTAGTGGCCGGTGGCGTGTAGCAACCGTTAGCGTGTAGCAGCCGTTAGCCGCTGGTGGCGTGTAGCAGCATGTGGCGTGTAGCAGCCGTTAGCGGCCGGTGGCGTGTAGCAGCCGTTAGCGTCTAGCAGCCGTTAGCGACCGGTGGCGTGTAGCAGCCGTTAGCGTTTAGCAGGCGTTAGCGACCGGTGGCGTGTAGCAGCCGTTAGCGTTTAGCAGGCGTTAGCGACCGGTGGCGTGTAGCAGCCGTTAGCGACCGGTGGCGTGTAGCAGCCGTTAGCGTTTAGCAGGCGTTCTGAAAGCGGCAAAGAAGCTGGAAGAGGAAGCAGAAACTCACATTTAGACGGTCGAAGAGTTCGTCTCCAGGATCCTTGTTCTCCATGAAAAGCTTAATATTCTTGAAAACCTAAAAACAAACATAAATTAGTCTGAACCATTAATTCAGCCGATTAATGACTAAAACTATGGGAAAAAACACAAAACATGTCTGCAGTTAGTTTCTCATATCTTGTGTGGTTAAAAGGAAAAAGAAAAGCAAACAACTGAACAATCGAAAAAAGAAAGAAAAAGTTGTTGGTCGTCTTCCAGCTGTCCTACATGAAGCCTTGAATAAAACTTAAACTCATCCAATGATTCATCAGTGAAACATTTAGATCAGAAAAATCACAAAAATAAAATTACTCCAATTATTGCGCATGTGTTGTGAGAAGTTGCAGAAACCTGGGGTCTTTGTTGGGCTGCCGTCGTTACCTGATGAAGCCGTTGCTTCATTGTTGAACTGGTCCCTCTGGCTCTTAAACAAAGACTCAGCAGCGCTGATCAATATGTTCAGCTGGTACGTTCAGTGCAATCAGTTATTGACAGATCATTATTCATCCCATTGTTACTCACTTACACACACAACCTGATCCATAAATTACTCCCGACGCATCACCTCTGCTGCCCTGTGTTTATTTTATTATTTTACTGCATCGCCCTGCAGTCGCAACAGTTGCATCCATTTTAGGACATATGGATGTTTAATATTGGTTTTAACAGAATATGAAAGGAATACAACTGGTTCACAAAAAATGAACCAGCAGTTTCTGGTGAAGTTTGTCTGTTTAAAGATGTTTCCCTCCTGACAGTCCAGTCGACCCGGTTCTACTGGAACCAGAACATCTGCTCCACCTCCAGCTGCTGTGGTTCTGAGTCAAACCAACCTGTTCCCCTCCTGGCCTGTGGGGGCGCTGCACCAAGAACCACTGAAGGAAACGACACCAAAACCTCTGAAGACGCTGAGAGCAACTTCCTTCTTCACCAGATGGAAACAAGATGGAGGATTTTAGCGGCTGGGGGATTTCAAAAGAGCACGAGCCAGTTCTCATGCTAGCACTAGGCTAGCAAGTTTGGTTTGGGTGCACGAGGGTGATTGACAGCACCAAGACCCGCCTCCTGCATTCATGAACATAGAAAGTTCTCCTGGTTGGTTTTGTGTCTCTGCTCTGTTGTTTCAAACCTCCAGTGGGTCCAGTCTGGTACTGAACCAGGTTCTGGTTCAGGTTTCTTCCTGATTGTAAATGACTTTATTGATACATACATGTGATGTTTCCTCATTGGCAGGGAGTTGTTTGTTGCCTTTTGACCGATGTTTTGATTTAAAGAGGGTTTCTTTTGGGTACGAGTTACGGTTGAGTGGGTGGAGATAACTAGGGAATAGTCCAATTAAGGTCCAGACAATCTATTAGCTAGCGCTTGGTTGATGAGGGAACAAGGTGGGTGTTTTGATGACTGAATTGTATTTATCGAGCGTGATTTTTATGTTTCGACATGAAATGTTGTTGTTATTTGATTAACTGTCAAACAGTTGAAACAGTTAGAATACGTTTTAGTTCATTTGTAATACAGAAATGTTGGTTAATTATATGCATGTATTGTAAATTGAATGATATTACATAAAGTGAGGTTTATAGGTTGAAGTGAAAGGTTGGACCCACTGAGAGTTGCTAATGGTTCATGTATAAAGGCAGCTGAATAAAGAAACGTGAACCATCAGTTAGAGACCGTCTTTTCAACCGGGACGCTACTCTGATAAAGGAGTTTTTCCTCTCCGCTGTCGCCACATGCTTCCTCGGTATGAGGGATCGCTGTGAAGTCAACGACAACGCCAGCGATCATCTGCTAGTTAAAGATTCAAAGTTATCAATTTCCTTATGCAGGAACATTAATTTAATAAACTGAACTTAATGCTCTGATTGATACAATTGGAATTAATATCATTGAATTAGAATACTTTTTTACAGTGCGTTGAGATATCTGTTATAAAATGGTTCTCTAGAATTAAACGGTTGAATCTGGTGACTACAGAAGTTGTTCTTTCTGTTCAGTATTGAATCTTTTCCCACCTTTCTCGTCGCCCCAGACAGAAACTTTCGGGTTGGAACTGGATGAACCAGCAGCGGTTTTAATGTTTTGGCTGGTTGCTGCATTAGTTTAAAGGTTTTACAGCTAAATAGGTGAGAAATTGAAATTCCATCATTTGATTCTTGCTCCATTTTATTCCAAGTGACATTTAGCAGCAATCAGACTGATTTGCCAGGGAATTGATGATGCTAAAATATGCAGAGACTAATTAATTCTAGCTAATGTGATGCTTTTGAATGCACTCATTTGAATAATTATATGTTCTGCCAAGAAACAAAACACTTTGGCTGTCAGGTGTTAACATTTCCTTCCCCATCTATGGAACAGAAGATGGTGCAGGTTGACACCGGAGGAGAGGTTACACATTTACATTTATGCAACATGCAGACGCACACAGACGACTGCTGCTTTGAGGTTCCAATTAAATATAAAAACTACACAAATGCAACTTTGTTTTCTCTGTTGGAGCTCAAAAAACACGACTCAGTAATATTGTCTTGTGTTTATTAAGTAATTAAAACGGCAGAGAAAGACCTTTCCAAGAACTCTATAGAGAGAAAAAAATGCTAATTCAACTAGAAATGTAGTTTTTTATTTAATTTGCTGCATACCTGCATCTGTTTTAACTAAAAGCCATTAAACCATGGATGCCTCCACGCCACTTCATTCACTCTTTCATTTCAGTGATTTTGCTGTGATGTTTTAAAAAAGAGAAAGAAGCTCGATAAAAACAGTAGCAACGCAGCAAAAAGCTGAACGCTGCGGCGTCACGAGGGCGGCGCCGCCAATTTTAACGTTTTAAAATCTGAAATTAATTTAAAGAAATGAAAGCCTAATTGGCCTAGACTTAGCTCAGTGGTTCTTAACCTTTTCTGAGGTACCGACCCCCCAGTTGCATATGCGCACTCACCGAACCGTTATTCTAACACCACCCCGACACACAAAATACTTTGCGGTATTCTGATTTAGTAATGTAATTATATTGTGTTACCACCCCCACGCCACTAGAGGCAGTACCAGCCTCGAAAAGATGTGACTAAGGAGCAGATTTAGGCTATAGAATTTGGTAAAAACTGTGAGTTTTGCTGAAGTAATTAAAGACACAAGTTCAAATCCAGTGGTGGGAAGTAACGAAGTACAAGTACGTTGTTACTGTACTTAAGTACAATTTTCGTGTATCTGTACTTTACTTAAGTAGATTTAATAATGGATACTTTCTACTTTTACTCCACTACATTTTACAGTAAGTATCTGTACTTTCTACTTCACTACATTTCTACTAAACTGTCGCGTTACTCGTTACATCCAAGTCTCGTTGCGCTTTTTTTCCGTTAAAATGTGAAGTTCAGGGACTTAAGGTGGCGCCGTAAAATCCCAGCAATAACGTGACGTAGTGTCTGTTGTCACCCATCGGCTCCACCTTTACTCGCACGCGGAGCTCCTGACATGCGCAGTGGTTTCCTCTGAGCGGAGAAGCTGTCTGTCTAATGTCAGTAATATAATAGCTGCATAAATTGATATGGCGACATGTAAAATCAGCAGCGCTTCGCTTTCACAGACGGTGGGACTTCGTCCAACTTTTAGCGTCACTTTAAAAGGAAAGCTTAAAGAAAGGTAAGCGCTGTGGACGTGATGCTAGCTAAGCTAGCTGTACAGAGACACATGTTGCATCTGCGATGAAAAACAGTTTGTCACTCATGCACTGAATTATTGTGTGGAGGTTTTGACTGAGGTGTGGCATATATGGAACAACGCTGTGACCAAAGTGCAATATAGTGATATGACATTCAGAAACAATCCGATTCTTCTGGACGGATCTTTACTGATTAAATTTATTTCAGCTCTAAGTATTTAATATCTAGTTTTTTTATGGGAATGTGAATCTTTCAGTTCAATTTGAGAAGTAATTTTGATAGGTAAAAGTAAATTTTTTGTGTCACATAGCGCAGGGTGCTGGTCTTGACTTGGTCTTGACTACAACTCTGCTACGTGGCTCCTTGGTTCCATGTCTTTCCCCACCCACCTTCCTGTTGGATTTCTTTCAAAATAAAAGCCACTAGTTGCAAAAAAGTGAAGTTCATGCTGTGTTAGGACAGGAGACCAGATGTTTCCATCCCTGAATTCATGATGCATAGAATCACATATCTAAGTCTAAACTATGTTACAGAGAATAAACACAACATGCTTCATCTGTGGCATTGATCACTAAAATGGCACATTTCTAATTTTTTAAAACTAAATACGATCGGCACACTTAATGATATTAGCGATTAGGTAATCCATTAAGTAAGTACTTTTACTTTTAATACTTAAGTATTTTTAAAAGCCAGGACTTTTTTACTGTTACTTAAGTACAAATGTTAATGTGGTATTTGTACTTTTACTCAAGTACATTTTTTTGAGTACTTTCTCCACCACTGTTCAAATCCCTGCCGAGAGTGGAGCTCCTTCAATATGGGCTCCTCCGCAGCTCTGATTGGCTCAGCAATGTAACGTGATCCTCTGATTGGCTCAGCAATGTAACGTGATCCTCTGATTGGCTAAGCAATGTAACGTGATCCTCTGATTGGCTAAGCAATGTAACGTGATCCTCTGATTGGCTAAGCAATGTAACGTGATCCTCTGATTGGCTAAGCAATGTAACGTGATCCTCTGATTGGCTAAGCAATGTAACGTGATCCTCTGATTGGCTAAGCAATGTAACGTGATCCTCTGATTGGCTAAGCAATGTAACGTGATCCTCTGCATTAAGTGACGGCAAAGCGGGGCGTCATCACGACTTTACACAAGTGTGTCTTTACCTCCGTGGCAGAGGCTCCAACGAACCCCTGAGACCGACTCACCGAACCCCTGGGGTTCGATCGAACCCAGGTTAAGAACCACTGATCTAAATTAATTACCAAACTGAAACTGATGGACATAAAACCTGCACCATGTTTTTCTCTGTACCTTCTTGATGACCGGCACCTTGTTGTAGTAGCGGATGGAGTCTTTCCCCAGGAAGTCGAACTCCACCACGCACTCGTTTCCGTCCAGCTCGTCGTGGAGCGTGATGTGCTCGACGCGCAGCGAGCAGCAGCCGACCGTGTCCGCCGTCTCGCCCTCCTCCTTCTCGTTTCCCGCTCTTAGGGCGAGCTGCGGCACGGAAACACGTCCATCAGCTCAGACACGATTAACCACAGAGCAGAGGGCTGCTGGCGACCCAAACACCTTGTCTATGAAGTACAGGGCCACGGCTCTCTGCCTCGTCACCATCTGCTTGGACTTCAGGTCGCGGAGGTAACCGTCCCGGATGCTGTCCACACACGACTTGAGCTTCCGAGCAACCTCGTATTTCTCCCAGTCCTTCTCTCCCTGCAGGTCAGATTGGAGACGGGAAGGAGAGCAATCAGAGAGACTGAGGATAATAAACCGCCGACTGAAGGGTTAGAAGTTTAAAATATTCTGTAGATAATCACATCATGGATGCAGACTGAAACTAAAACTAGAAGGAATACGCGGATCAAACGGAGAACACGTTTATTCACTCAATCTGGATGATCCACACACAAGTAATATCTGGTAAAATACCGAGCTGCATTTTAAAGGGGCACAAAGTCAGCCCCCTTTCCTCCGACACCACTAAATACAATCCAATAAAACCGGTCGCCTACAGAATTAGTCCATTAAAGCCGCGTCTAATTTAAATCTCAGCCACAGAACAAATAAAGTTCAGACCGCCTTCCCTACGGGCCGCCTTCCCTACGGGCCGCCTTCCCTACGGGCCGCCATCCCTACGGACCGCCATCCCTACGGACCGCCATCCCTACGGGCCGCCATCCCTACGGGCCGCCATCCCTACGGGCCGCCTTCCCTACGGGCCGCCTTCCCTACGGGCCGCCATCCCTACGGGCCGCCATCCCTACGGGCCGCCATCCCTACGGGCCGCCATCCCTACGGGCCGCCTTCCCTACGGGCCGCCTTCCCTACGGGCCCGCCTTCCCTACGGGCCGCCTTCCCTACGGGCCGCCTTCCCTACGGGCCCGCCTTCCCTACGGGCCGCCATCCCTACGGGCCGCCATCCCTACGGGCCGCCTTCCCTACGGGCCGCCTTCCCTACGGGCCGCCTTCCCTACGGGCCCGCCTTCCCTACGGGCCGCCATCCCTATGGGCCGCCATCCCTACGGGCCGCCTTCCCTACGGACCCGCCTTCCCTACGGGCCGCCATCCCTACGGGCCGCCTTCCCTACGGGCCGCCTTCCCTACGGGCCGCCTTCCCTACGGGCCGCCTTCCCTACGGGCCGCCTTCAGTCTGGACTACCTTCAGTTTGGAGTTGGCGTTGAGCATAATGTACTTAATGGATCCCTGGACGTTCTCGGTCCAGCTGGCCAGCCACGTCACGGTGTTGTCGTGCCGTACTTCCTTCCAGTGGTGACCAGCAGGGGGCGCAGGTGGCTTGGACTCCCTGCAGAAACGGAAACATGAGTCAGTGCTGCTTCCTCTCAGGGGGAAAGGAGAGAAGCTGCAGGGTTTCTGGGTAATTAGGGGGAAATAAATATTCACCCACACAAGTTTAAGGGAACTAAAGACCCAAAAGTTCCACTAATGTTTTCTAGGGCTTTAAATGAATGGTGATTAATCGGTACGGATGGCACATGTAGCGTTAATATTAGACGCATTCTTACATGAGTGTAAAATAATCGAGTTTTCCTGCTGTTGATGAGCGGAGCGGCCATATTGACACACAAACTCGGCTTTACAGGTCGTAACTGGGAGAAGTTTGAGTTACTCCCAGTTTAACAGTGGGAAATCCCAATTTTCCAACCAGGAATTCAGAATTTTTGAGTAGAACTGAAACGCAGCAATTCATTGGAAATGAGAGGAACCTCAGTTAAAGTGTTCATTCCCTGGAAACCTCAGGGAGTGGAAACTTTCCAGATCAGACCTTTTTCCAGACCATCCTGGTTTTTAAAGTTTGCACAACACCTCACACTCACTTGCCACAGTTGATGATGATCTCTTCCGGTTGGATCCGTTTCTTCAGCATTCCCTGCTTGGGATGCTCTCCTCTCCCTCGGAACAGACCCGGAGGCTCCAACTTAAAATTCCCGATGCGTTCTCTGTGGTTGTCCAGCAGGCAGAAGCCATATTTATCCACGATCTTCTGATTGGCATCTTTCTGAGCCTACGGCAGATACACAGTAGAGACGGAGCGTCGCTTAGAGGTGGAAAACCGACGGCGGCGTTCCCAGAGGAGCTCAGCGGAGGGAGCAGGCGGAGCGTTACCTGCTTCTCCTCTTTGCTCAGAGCCTTCCTGGCTTCCACCTTGTCTTTATGGAAAGCGTGGAGTTCTCTGAAGTCACACTTTTCCAGATCTGTGATCACTAACCGCTCCTGATGGGTCATCTCCTATCAGACGACAAACCAGTTAACATGAAACTGGGATTTCTCTCCTGACCTGGACTGGGGAAACTCTTAACACATTAAATTATTCTAACTGACAGCAGTGATGCATGAAGTGCTGCTGAGCTGCATGGGAAAGCATTCAGCTGCACCTTCAGCTCGGTCGTTCTGAACGGACCTGCAGTCCGACCCAGAGGTTCTGTCCATGTTCTCCCTGCGGTCCCATTGCGTTTCCGTTTAACCCAGTCAGGTTAGAGCTACGGGTTATAAACATGTTTGCTACATTTTATGCACCACATCATCCTCAGATGATCAGGTTTCACCTCCTGAGTCCTTCCTGTTTTCAGCTCCTGTCACTTTTATGCAAATAAGCTGCAGCTGGCCACGCCCCCAACTCAATGCTTACATCCCGTAGGCGTAAAAATAACAGCATGCAGTTCTACAATGGTACATCTTTGACCCAGAAGCAGAAGAGGAGGATCCTCCTGAACATCCAGGATGCAGCAGCTCCACTTGGTTGCTAGGTAACGAGGCAGGACACCAAAAACATGAACTTATTGCCAGAAAGCGGCTGGATGGTGTTTTTAGTGCCGAGACCATTTCTGGAAGCGGTAGACACAAATGGAAGAACAAAAACCTGAAAAAAGTGAATTTTTTTAATGAAAGATCCCCTTTAAAGTGACGAGTTTTGGAGCCGAGACGGCTGGAGATGAGCACCAGAACCCCTGGCGACCCCGATGAGTGTGCATGATGGATGGATGGGCTTGGTGCTGAATCAGCTGAACGTCTTTACCCAACCAGCACCACATCAACAGGTTTCATAATTAAAGCTGCTGCAGGTCAACAAAACGAGCCGTGAAGGCTCAGCCCATCGATAACGATCGGTAAACCCGTCCAGTCACCAAACCTGGACTGGATCTGAACCGATCAGATATCAATAAAACAAACGGTCCATCTGTTGGTTGTCAGTCAGGCTGACTGGCAGCGGGCGGCGGGCGGGCTCTGGGGGCAGCGGAGCGCTCACGGCTTTTCTGGCTATAATAAAACATCATAATTGGATTTGTTCATGTGCAGGGAAGCTCGTTGTCTGGATTAGCATATCAATGCTTTCACATAAATCGTATTTTCAAGAGCATTGAGCACTAAGCGCCGCAAAATTAATTCTGCATGATGTGCCTTGAGGCTCGGTTTCCTCTACAGAGAGGACATTGCTACACACACCATCACACACACTCAGGTTCCAACAGCCAATGGGAACGCAGGTCTGGTCCTACCTTCCTCCAATCTCTGAAGAAGTTCTCACGAAACACCTTCTTGGTCGTGTATTCATGGTCCAACATCTGAGCAAAGAAAAGCGCCACCTCCTCTGCTGCCAGGCTCAGCTTCATCTTCTTACCTGCAGACAAACACAGACCTCACCTGGACGCCTCGCCTGGCGGCGCCACGCTTCACCTGGAGACGCCTGGCGGCCGTCCAGCTGCAGAGCTTTCAGAAACTTTTTGCAGTCTGAACCCAACTTGAGTTCTGGGATTTATAGACAATTTTTAAAAATTATTATTATTTTAAATAAAAACATTTTTATACTGTATTTTCCGCACTATAAGGCGCAAAGAATAGACGGTTTAGTTTGGGTAGCCAATTTGTTCCGTACTCTATTATTGCACATCCACATTTGTAAAGAAATGATCCCAGAGTTCTTTATATAGTAGCTGCCCCAGTCGTTGTTTCACTCACGGTGTTGGTGTTGCCATATTGTGCCCAACTGCATTCTGGGTAACACAGATCAACCGACACGCCGCCGCAGTCTCTGTCTCTCTTCCCCCGCCCCTCTGCCCCTGGCTTTAAATGTATTATCAAACTTTATTAACAAACCAGCGTTCTGACAACTATCCCAGCATGCACTGCGCGCTTCTTCTTCTACGGGGAAAATGAAGTCGGCGGCTGCTTACCGTAGCTGCTGGACCTGTTGTGGCTCCATATTGGTCCATATATAAGGCGCACTGTCGGCTTTTCAGGAAATTGAAGGTTTTTAGACGCCTTATAGTGCGGAAAATACGGTAGTTTTAGCTTAATTCCTTTTCTGAGTATACCGTTTCGGCAAATGGCCTTACTTGAGTTTATACATTTAATGATTATTGATTTCTTCAATAACAGAATAATGTGATTCGTCGTTTCCTGAATCGGTCCTGGAGTGAGAAGCTCCTGCCGCCTACTGGCAGCTGGTCCTCACCGAATTCACCACCGACTGGTTGTCCTGCCAGAATCAAACCCAACTGACCGTTGTAGAAGAAGTGAACGTTGTAAGGAAGAGGCTGGTACTCCGGAGGGAAGTAGGGCCCGTTGTGCTCCAAGCACTTCCATTTCACTCCGTCTTCGTACCGCTCTTCCTCCCACCTGACAGAAAGCAGCCAGATGACAACAGGCGGAGACGAGCGACTGCAGGACGAGCAGGACGGCGTTTCCTACCATCTCCAGCGGCTCTGCTCCTCCTCTTCCTTCTTCTTCATCTTCAGCATTTTGGCTTCTTCGATCTCCTCCTTTGACCTCTTGGGTTTTTTGATGACTGGCTGCTCTTCTTCCTCTTTCTTGACCGTCTGCCAGAGACAAATGTTTAAGATGTGGATTGAAAATGTGTCGCTGTGACCCGAACGTCCAGACAGGCGGCTCAGCGTTCAGCCGGTCCAGAAGGAGGAAGACTCCAGCAGAGATGAAGGTTTACCTTTTTGGGTTTCTTCTTGGATTCTTTTTTCTGAGCTTCTTCTTCACTTGCTTCTTTGTCACTGAGGGGCTTGATTCCCCTCTCTGAGCTGCAGGAATGTGAGAGGAGAAAGTCAGAGTAATAAAAAGCTTCAGTTTGATGAGAATCAGCCCAACGTACACGAATGCAGTTTCTTCCTCCATCGACTCGTCTTTCACACGTTTCCTTTTCAAGCCTTTCTTCTTCTTCTCATTAAAGTCGTCCTGCAGCTCGAGTTTCACCAAATCACTGATCAGAGAAACAGCAGCGTTTATTTCACAAACAGCCTAAATCCTGTCTCACCTTTGAGTTAAAAATAAACCATTATTAATATTTTAGCCTTTGCTTTTACACAACCACCTGCTTTCCGCAACAGTCATGTTTTAATCCCATCTGTGATTCATTTGATTTCATTCAGACCATAGTTAGCTTTCAGTTCGATCACATTTTAATACGTTTGATATTTTATAACAAATTACAGATTCATGACAGCTTTAATTTACACTGCAGTGTAAATTAAATGTCAGAAAAGAGAAACACAATCATTTACTTCACACTCTGACAGTTAACCATCATGATATCAGTCCCAGTAATTATTACACATTTATAACTTTTAAAGAGGAAAAAACAATAATCACATGATGGAAGCTTGAAAATTTCCCAGCCAAGAAAAACATAATTAAACTCAGCAGTTTAAATTTAGTTCATTAAGATCAGAGAGCGACTCGTGAAGAGACGTCATGGAAACGTGTCCAGAGTGTCATCATAAAATAACGAGGAAAACAGGGAGAAGTTCTGTAATTATAAAAATGGTTCCTGACCAGCAGGTACCAGTCAGGACCGTTTCTGGGGCAACCACCTCTACAGCTGGGCACGCTGGTGGGCCCCTAACGGCCCACTGGTGGGCCCCTAACGGCCCACTGGTGGGCCCCTAACGACCCACTGGTGGGCCCCTAACGGCACCGGTGGGCCCCTAACGGCACCGGTGGGCCCCTAACGGCCCACTGGTGGGCCCCTAAGGGCACCGGTGGGCCCCTAACGGCCCACTGGTGGCCCCTAACGGCACCGGTGGCCCCTAACGGCACCGGTGGCCCCTAACGGCACACTGGTGGCCCCTAACGGCACCGGTGGCCCCTAACGGCACCGGTGGCCCCTAACGGCACCGGTGGCCCCTAACGGCACCGGTGGGCCCCTAACGGCACACTGGTGGCCCCTAACGGCCCACTGGTGGCCCCTAACGGCACCGATGGGCCCCTAACGGTCTCTGGTGAGGAAAACAGAAAAAAAGCTTAAAAAATAAAAATGAGGATAAAATATCAAAAAGGAAAAATCAGCAGCAGGAATAAAACGACCCTTCTCTCTCTGTGGACTGAATCTGCGTCTATAATCTGTTAAGAGCTGCAGGAGTAAAACTGCGAGGCGGATCTGATGCAGCGTCCTGCTGCCATGACCTCATTCATTACCTCCTCACGTATTCGTCCTCTGCACTGGCTTACGTTAGACAGAGATGCGCTCGTTATAAAGAAGATCAAAAGTCTCTGTCTGCCGTCACTAAGCATCAAAACCAGAGTCCATTTAATCCTCGTTGGGAGGCAGAAAGAGGAGGAGGGAAAAGATCACACATCAGGATGCCCACCTGGAGCTGCTGGCCGGCTCCAGGACGTCCCTGACCTGTGAGGAAGACGAAGCTTTAAAGCTCAGCACATGGAAACGACTCGACATGAAAACGCTTCAGCTGCTGCTGCTGGCCCACAGACAGGAGGGTTTACCTGCTCAGGAGACCCGTCATTGTTCTTCTCTTTGGACTTTGATGACCTTGGATTGTTGAACAGAAAGTTGAGATAAAAGAAGAAAGTGAGAAAAGATAAAAACTGTTTCTTTTAAACAATGTTTAGAGTAATAGAGCAGAAACAATCTAAGCTTTTATGTCGTTTATTCAGATCGCATCTAAACTGGACCTGGGGATTCTGACCGCTTCAGGCTGGACCTCAGGGTGTCCTGGTCAAAACTGCAAACCAACCATGTCTGTTCTGTTGACCATCCAAATATGCTGCTTTTATTTTGAAGGAGGAGCACTTCCTCTACGGTCTCCCTCTCATTGCAGCTGCAGTTTGTTACCAAACAAGCAGCTCTGGAGACATTTAAGCCACCTGGAAAATGCAGACGTTCTCTGGTGGGAGTGTTTAGTTTGAACATCGTGAGCAGAGCGCTGCTGGCTGACGGCTGCGTTCTTCTTCTGCGGGTCACTTTGGGGTCGTAAACCGTTCAACCAACTGCAGTCGCATTTAATGAGCAGCATGAACAACACAAAAAAAAAATCATAATTCCTGAAAAAAGGAAATTCTTTTGCAGTTGATGCGCTAACGGAGCCTCAGCTACCTGGAGCTTCTGGGTTTGGACCTGGTCAGTGACGGTCAGAACCTGATGATTCTCTGAATCAGTCTTCGGTTCAGTTCTGGTGTGTTTTACCCTCTAGATTGATCCAGACCAGCCAAGGAGCTTCAGGTCGACCTATTTTGGTTTTTTGCTGCATAAATCAAAGGATTTTGAGCTGCAAATAAAAGGTTGAAAATAGTTTTTAGTCGATACCCGACTGCCGTCTCTGTTTTAGTCAGGCGGTTTTGGGAAATGTGCCACGTTAACTAGCAGGGTCTCAGCGGATTAACGCCGTTTCCACGCAGATCGATCTGACAGGAGCTGCACTCACTCCCAGCTGGATACATAATTCTTATTCTGTGTTTTTTTTTCAGCTAAGCTCAGAGAGGCGTGAAACAACAAGAAGCAAGCCGTCAAACAGCCTGCCACTCCCGGGGCCAGCCGCGCTTACAGGTGTCTGTTCATCCCTTCGCTCTCATCAATTACACGAGCCAATGACGGATCGCTCCGCTCTCATCTCTCTGCTCACATATGCATGCTAATAAACGCGTCTGATATCAAGTAAATTAATTTATTCATATGAAGATGGAGCGTTCACTGTACGATGTGTAATGAATGCCACCGGCCCTCCTGACACATTCTCTCTCTTACACTTTGTGCCTTTCATTTAGTCTCTCTCACACACACACACACACACACACACACACACACACACACACAAAGTCATATAAATGATCTTATTTATCAGCGGCTGAAGTACCGAGGCGCCAGAGTTAATTTGTCTCTCCATCTGAGCAACATGAAAGGCTGAGCTGAGCGTTGATGTGAGCCGGGTGAAGCTGCAGATGTTGGAGCTGCAGACGTTGGACGAGCTGCAGACGTTGGACGAGCTGCAGACGTTGGACGAGCTGCAGACGTTGGACGAGCTGCAGACGTTGGACGAGCTGCAGACGTTGGACGAGCTGCAGACGTTGGACGAGCTGCAGACGTTGAACGAGCTGCAGACGTTGAACGAGCTGCAGACGTTGAACGAGCTGCAGACGTTGAACGAGCTGCAGATGTTGAACGAGCTGCAGATGTTGAACGAGCTGCAGATGTTGAATGAGCTGCAGATGTTGAACGAGCTGCAGATGTTGAACGAGCTGCAGATGTTGAATGAGCTGCAGACGTTGGACGAGCTGCAGATGTTGAACGAGCTGCAGACGTTGGACGAGCTGCAGACGTTGGACGAGCTGCAGACGTTGAACGAGCTGCAGACGTTGAACGAGCTGCAGACGTTGAACGAGCTGCAGACGTTGAACGAGCTGCAGACGTTGGACGAGCTGCAGACGTTGGACGAGCTGCAGACGTTGGACGAGCTGCAGATGTTGGACGAGCTGCAGATGTTGAACGAGCTGCAGACGTTGGACGAGCTGCAGACGTTGGACGAGCTGCAGACGTTGGACGAGCTGCAGACGTTGAACGAGCTGCAGATGTTGAACGAGCTGCAGACGTTGAACGAGCTGCAGATGTTGAACGAGCTGCAGACGTTGAACGAGCTGCAGATGTTGGACGAGCTGCAGACGTTGGACGAGCTCACTGGTCAGATAATGGTTCCAGTCTCTAATGGCGGACTGATGATTCAGCACAGGCAAGACGTCCTTTATGTTGCTACCAGCAGCTGTTTTCATCCAGTTGTTATGTAAATCTTAAGCAAACTTTTAAAATATCACAATGTCTGCTGGTTTGGAAGAATCCACCAAGACACGCAGAGCGTAATGTCATCAACGCTGCGCATGGCTGTAATAAACAGGAAGTAGAGCCTGGAAGCTAGCATGAACTCATCTCAGAAATATGAGAGTCTCTTCCCAGAGTTTGGTGTCTCTGGTAAGGCAGGGAGAGTTTCCAACACCAGAACTTATTCAGCAAATGTCTCCATCTCCCGCTGGCACATTAACTCTTTTTGGAAAACCAAAAACAAAAAATCTTTTTAGCTAAACTGAGGAAATTATTTTGCACGACAGAGACGTCAACAGAGCTGCACCGCTGGAACAAACAGCAACATTCAACTGCAGTAGCCACTACTCAACCCAAAGAGGGCAGCACTGAGAAGGTTTAAGGCTAAATATTGCAGAATTAAACTAATTTACACAAAAATGTCAATTTGTACAGAAACATAAAGACAGAACACTTAAGAATCATTTTAGGCATTTTATCTGCAAAAAATGTTAATCTGATGTTTAGTTTCTAAAACCTCAAATCTAATAAAAAAGTTTATTATTGTAACATAAATCTGAAATAATTTGAATATATATATATGCACAGTGGGGCAGTGGGTAGAGCTGTTGCCTTGCAGCAAGAAGGTTCAGGGTTCGATTCCCGGTCTTTCTGCATGGAGTCTCCATGTTCTCCCTGTGCATGGTGGGTTTTCTCCGGGTACTCCGGTTTCCTCCCACAGTCCATAAACATGACTGTCAGGTTAATTGGCCTTTCCAAATTGTCCCTAGGTGTGAGTGTGTGTGTGCATGGTTGTTTGTCCTGTGTGTCTCTGTGTTGCCCTGCGACAGACTGGTGACCTGTCCAGGTGACCTGCCCAGGTGACCCCGCCTCTCGTCCGGAACGTTAGCTGGAGAGGCACCAGCAGCTCCTGACCCCACTGAGGGACAAGGGCAGGGGTGAAAGTAAGGGGGTACGGCAGGGTACTGCGTACCCCTAAAAGATTTAGTAGGGGTGCGCAGTACCTGCAAGAGGGGAGCGGCTGTCTGCTGTAAAACATGAACGGATTCACTGTGCAGCTGTGAGTTCACCCACTAATCAGCCGTGACTGATTCGTTTTTCAAGAACAATCTAAAACAGACTTAATCAGTTAATAAATACCTTTTTTCTCATTTCATATTGTTTCTGAACTGTTTGTGCTTTACTAGAGCAGCGGTGCAACACGTGGATCGCGGAAGGTTTTGAGTCGATCTCGATATTAAACTGAACGCAGCCAGGAGGCTGAGAGCAGCAGGTCCTCCTCTGGCTCGCTTAAAACGTTCGTAACTTTATTAAAGGACAACAAAACGTGTTCAAATTAATGACCCAACAACAACAATAATAATCTCAGTGATTATTGTTTCTACAAGGTGTTGCGCAATTCTGTGCGTTTCGGTTCCATCACCAAAATAACAGCAGATCAGGAGATTAAAATGAACCAATCAACCATCTCTGTGTTCATGAGAGGATTATTAATGATGCAAAATAAATATGAAGCCTGAAAACCTGATATCGTAACGGACTGAATGTTTTTAACGTAATCTCTGGTCGGCTTGTGGAGCGCAGCAGGTTGCCATGGCAACGGGTGTGTTTAAATGGCAGAGAGTAAAAAGGTAGGAGTGGTTTAGAGCTGATCACCTGTTCAGGTTGTTTCTTTGCTGTGTCACATCACAGCCGCTGTAGTTTCTGAACGTTCAATAAACGACAAACTTGGACTAATTACCTCGATCTTTGTGAGTATATGTCATGTACAACAAACATCAAACACGGTAAATATGTTTCATTAAGTATTTAACAAACAAATGTGATAATTATGTAAAATTAAATTAATTGTCTAATATAGTTTGGTGCTGTTGAGCTCAGAGTCTTTTTGTTTTTTGCCTCTTATTTAGTGGAAATATTGATGTTGATGAGATTTTCTCCAAAATGATAACCTTGTTCAACCTTTATAGCTCCACTGTTGAAAATGAGGCTCTAACAAATGACAGTGAGATAAAATCCAACATCTGGTTTGAGGTGATTCCTCTGGAACCTGTTGGAGGAAAAACATCCCAACTTCAGAAGATGAGCTTTAACCTAACAGAGCTCTGTGATTCCTCCTGTCAGTATGAGAGTCAGGGTGAGGAGGCGCCATGTTAGGAAGAGAAGCTGCAGGATCTTCAGAACAAACAGGTCATGATGCTGGGCTACTGATTATCCCTCTGTCTGGACACAGGACCAGTAGAACCAGTTTAAAAGATAAAATGAATGGTTATAAACCAGACATGGAAAACTGGGATGCTCTCCATGCCATGATGTTCAGGATTTAGGTCTCATGGCATCTCAAGGTGTCAACATTGCAGCCAGTGGGCTGAAGGAGGAAATACAGCTTTATTTTGTAGCAGTTCAAGAGATACCAGCTTTTATCGCTTCGCAAAAAAAATCAGCACAGAAACTCCAAAACACACAAAGAAGCAATATATATATATATATATATATATATATATAGTTTTTTGTTTGTTTTTTGTCATAGTACCCCCAAGAATTTAAAACTACTTTCACCCCTGGACAAGGGTTTAAAATGGATGGATGGATGGATGGATGGATATATATATATATATATATATATATATATATATTGCTTCTTTGTGTGTTTTGGAGTTTCTGTGCTGATTTATATATATATATACACAAAATATTTTTGTCACTAATTTCAGAAAGAAAATTAGTGACAAATTTTGCATTTTGATGATTATGATTTAGAAATAATTTTTAAAAAATCAAATTCACCGTCTTGATAATAAAATGCAGAGGTTCGAGCCTCCACCGGGTCAGTCTGGGTCAGAAGGGCAATCAGGATGACAGATGACTGGACATCTGCCACTGAAATAAAATATTTAACTCTTTCTATTCTTATGTACACATGTAATTTTAGACACTGTATAAGTTTTGTTGGGTATACTCTGTTTTCCTCTAGAGCTTTTGGTCATTTGTACGTAAACTCTGGGCAAAAATTACATCAGAATTTAGGATTTTAAAACGCTGCAACAATCATTTTTAACCTAAATAAATCCCGAGCGAAATCAGTTTGAGTTAAATAATTGTGAAAACGTTTTTAAGGTGAACACACACACACCTTTTCTTCATCGGATCTCCACCGGAACCGGCATTCTCCCGGTCACTCAACCGTTTCAGCTTCTTCTGCTTCAACTTTGCATCTCCTTTAGCGTCACTTTCTCTTCCCATTTTACCACAGAGTCTGACGGAGAGCATTTACAGATTAGCTTTGTAACAAAAATACATCTAAATTTACAAGAATGTTTAAACACACACCCAAAATAAGCAGATTAAATATCCATATTAGCTAAATTTGACAATTAGCTTCCAAGATGTAGCCACTTAAAACAAACATTGACTGATTAACTAAAACTAATTACCACAAATGTATTTTACTTCCAACCAGAAATAAATTCACAGTTAACTCACTTACCGTTTGGAAGATTGACAAAAATTGGGTAATTTAGGCTATTTTCCGCGTAAAACACGAACTTTAAATGAGCGTTTCCTCTGACGGTTAACCAAGCAGGCGGCTGTCCCAGCTGAACTCTGATTGGCCCGTTTGAGTGGCGGTCAACTGCCATTCCTGCATGTGAACACTGGGGGGAGCTAGAGGGCTCAAGGTGAGAACCGGAAGGGGCGGGAACTGAAAGTTTTTTGTTCACATTTCTGCTGAAGACTTGAAATAGTTTTGATTTGTAATGGAATGTATTTCAATCAATCAATCAATCAAATTTTATTTGTATAGCACATTTCAGCAGCAAGGCATTTCAAAGTGCTTTACATAATTAAAATAAAAACAGAAATAATCAGTGAGAAAGAGAGAGATTTAAAAAAAATAAAAAAAAAACAAGATAAAAATAAAAACAAAAAAACAAAAAACATTACATCATTAAAACGTCGAAAAGAAAGAAGAAGAAATTAAAAACATTAAAGACATAAAAACATGGAAGACATCAAAGCCGCACTCTAACCCTAATTTAGCCATAATCAACTCTAACCAGCTGGTTTTAAGTTGAGATTTAAAGGCTCTCAGTGTTTCAGCTGTTTTACAGTTTTCTGGAAGTTTGTTCCAAATCTGTGGTGCATAGAAGCTGAATGCTGCTTCTCCTCGTCTGGTTCTGGTTCTGGATGCAGAGCAGAACCAGAAGATCTGAGGGGTCCAGACGGTTGGTACAGTAATAACAGATCTTTAAGGTATTGTGGTGCTAAACCGTTCAGTGATTTATAAACTAACATCAGTATTTTAAAGTCTATTCTCTGAGCTACAGGGAGCCAGAGGAGGGACTTTAAACCTGGTGTTATGTCTCTATCTTCCTGGTTTTAGTCAGAACAGCAGCAGCAGCAGCTTCTGGATCGGCTGCAGCTGTTTGATTGATTTATTAGTCAGACCTGTGAAGACGCTGTTGCAGGAATCAATGCGGCTAAAGATAAACGCATGGATGAGCTTCTCTAGATCGCGCTGAGACATCAGTCCTCTAACCCTGGAGATGTTCTTCAGGTGATAGAAGGCCGACTTTGTGACTGTCTTAATGTGGCTCTGAAGGTATCACTACTCAGAGGTCATCACTACTCCCAGGTTTCGGGCCTGATCGCTGGCTTTTTCAGCGATCTATTGGCTTCCTCCTCACAAGCCACTTGCTTTAAATTAAATTATTTATTTAACCTGGAAGATGCTCCAAGCCTCTTTATCAAAGGAGACATTTGAAAGTGTTTTTCAGAAGCTTCATCACTTAGTGAAACACTTTACATAGATTATTTACACACAGTTGGATGTTTCAAAGACACTGTTTCTGCTAATTATGATGTTTTTCCACTAACAAAAAGTAAAGGAACAATTCTTATGATTTTTTTTTCTCTCAGACTTTTGATTTTGACCTACAAATAAAATGGGAAAAAAATCTTTTTCACGGTGGAAATATTGGTAACTGATGCCTCACAGCAGGAAGGTCCTGGGTTCAAATCCCAACCTGGGGTTTTTCTGCATGGAGTTTGTGTGTTTTTCCTGTGCAGTGAGGGTTCTCCCTGGTACATGGCTTTCTTTCACAGTCCAAAAACATCAGCGTTAGGTTAAATGGTGCTGTCTTTTAGCAAATCATAGCTTTTCTTCTGGGAATAAAGAAACTGGTTCTTATTTCATTATGAAGACTTTATTTTTTATTAAGAATACTTCTCAAAAATGTGTTAGAAACTGCTAAATTCACTGCGAATAGGATATAATATAAATAGTAACTGACTTACAAAGATGACATTCAGGAGTAACAGCAGCTTCGAGATTATGTTCACATAAAAGTTCCGACAGTGTTGAAATTTTGCTAAGCAAAATAACCAGAGTACAGCTACAGGTTGTCGTCTTGTTGGGATAAAATGAGCGCTGTCTCTTTAAGAGACCCGGAAACAATCCTTCCCAGTGTTTGTTGCTGGGGAGTTGACGGACAGCTGTGCGGGGACGATGATATCTAACCCGCTGACTCGGGCTGTCCTGAGCAGAGTGCGGTTCTGGAGACACCGAGCCGTGTCTAAGGCTCTTCCAGAGGCCTCAGGCGGCGGCAGCCGGCGCTGGTACTCCGCTCCGAGTCGAACCGGGGTCTCGGCTATGGAGGAGATCCTGGCGAGGGTCGTCGCACCTTTACCTTCATATGAAACCAGAGATAAATCTCCACCTCCGCCCGAATCCACCAGCTTGGAGTTCATGAACTACTACAGAGGTCTGGAAAAGGAGGACAAAGTCGATTTTCTGTCCAAGCTGTCCCAGGAGTGCGGAGTGGACCATAAAACGGTGTCGGAGCTCGCTACGAAGCTGCTGGACGCTCAGCGGCGGGACCAGGCGACCATATTGCAGGCGGAGGACAGGCTCCGGTACAGCCTGACGCCGCGCTACAAGCAGCTGTTCAGCCATGTGAGCCGGGTCGAAGGCGGGGTGAAGTTCCTGGTGGACCTCCGAGCGGATCTGCTGGAAATACTCGCGTCCAAAGCAAGCGAAAACCCACACATCAGGGTAGGGTCTTTGTTTACTTTCTGTACGGGTGCCCGGATGGCTCAAACTCCAGCATGCGCGTTTATTCACTTGGCTGTGAAGCAGAAATATGAAATGACTGGAATGGAGTGGCTTGTGTTACCCGTGGTTACATGAGTCACGTGGTTCTCATTTGCCGTGACCTTTGCCCCAGTTGGACTTCTCAGAAACCCTTCACCTCCAGACTTCTCCATGATTCAGTTCAGACACACATTTAGTGTCGGTATTTCTTCAGTTCTTTTTATTTTGGTTTGAAGCGACAGATCATGACAAAATAAAGCAGAATTATGACTTTTTTTTAAACAAATAAGAATCTGAAAAGTGTGGCATGCACATGCCCTCATCCCCTCTAGCATATTACTTTGTAGAACTATGTTATGGTCTATTTGCAAAATAGTTTTTAAATAATTTAAATCTGGACTTTGGCTAGGTCATTCAAACACATGAATCGGCTTTGATCTAAACCATCCCATAATATCTTTGGCTTATATTCACCTTCCTGCTGGAAGGTGAAGCTCCACAACAGTCTCAGGGTTTTTTTCAGTACATAACAGTTTTTCTTTCAGGATTGTCCTGGATGTGCATCCTTCCATCCTCCCATCAACTCTGACCTGCTACCCCACAGCATGATGCCGCCACCACCACCGTGTGTCATTCTGGGGATGAATAGGTGCAGACAGAGGCGGGATTTTGGCTGGAGAGGCCTTCAGACTTTTATCTGATCAAACAGCGGAGAGTGGAACCTTACTTTTTAAACAAAAGAACAAAAAAATCAGTCAACCTCTGATTTTATATATATATATATATATATATATATATATATGGGCTGGGCTAGCTGAACAGATTACATTTGGGTACCAATCAGAGCCTCTTTCCTGTGCTGCAGGAGCCACAAAGGAAAGCGATCCTTTAACAATATTAGATTCAGCACATGAGGAGGCAAGAGCTACTCTGCTGCTTGTACAAATTGAAAGAGCTGAATATAAATCAGGCCTGTAATGAGTATTTTGAATGAACCTTTTGAAGGCAGAGTGGATTCAAAGAAAAGGTATTGAAAGAACAAAAAATACATTTCTGCCGCAGTCGGAGACATGACTCCAGTGGGGTTTCTCTCTTAATTTTCCCTTTTTTGGCAGCTCTCCCTTTTTCCTAGAAAAGCTGCTCTCATATTCTGGATTCTTCAGTTTAATGTAATTACAGTTTTCACTTTGACTCTGCAGAGTAGGCTCGCTGGCATTTACTGAATGCGCTGAGTGACTTAGAAATACAAATAAACTCAGCTGTTAACCCGAAACTACCACTAATATTTCATAGCGTTTATAGAAAAACATTTAAGTTACACTGTCTAAGGTAAAATTATAACTGGAGACATAAAAGTTCATATCTGAACATGTGCAGTGGGGAAAAAAGGTTTTTCCTCCTTTTTTGACATGTTTAAAAGTTTCAGATTATCAAAATCTTTATGTCACACAAAAATAACCCGAGTAAATCCAAAAGGCAGCTGTCAAATAAATATATGAGATGTTTGGAGACGTTTTGTATCTCCCAACAGCAGCACAAGACGGAGAAAAATAAGCCTCCCAAGCTTATTTCCATTGAAATTTAAAAAAGTTAACAGTAGGGCAGAGACTTCCAATTAATTAATTACAAAGATTTCAAAGTGTTAAAAATTTTAACGCAATAATTGTTTTCATTGTTTTCAAAGTTTCTGTCCAGAACCATTATATTTGCTTGTTTCTAGTACACCTTTAAATCTGATACACAAGCAACATATGCTAACATCTGCTAACTGGAAGCTGCTTCAGTCTGCCCACGAGGGGTTAATTTATGTTGTGCTAAATGAGTTAGCCTTTCAGCTAATGCTAAAACAGCATCTCAGTGATAAATGCTGACTGTTCAAGGAGCTCATTGCTGCTGAATACAAACTGACCCAATGTGTAAAAAAGAGTTTCCATGGAAGTTTAGTGAAAAACAAATTTCAATATGACGTAAAATTACCTCACGCTAGAGCAAAACGTTTTTTTCATTAAAAAACATTAGCTTTTTTAAATGGGCATGTTTCCATTATGAACATTTATTTTCATAATTCCAGTTTTGCTATTCTATGGTCAGTGGAAATGTAGCTAGATTTTGTGTCGTTTCCTTCAGTGGTTCTTGGTGCAGCGCCCCCACAGGCCAGGAGGGGAACAGGTAGTTCAGCCTCTGCTCTGGTCTGACTCAGAGCAGAAAGAAAGAACCACAGCAGCTGGAGATGCAGCAGATGTTAAATGTCTTGGTTCCCCAGGCACACAGAGGCTACTGGACTATCAGTTGTGAAAACACTGTTGTTCTGGTACTGCCGCTGACATCCATCTTTTCATCAAAGCTTTTAAGGTGGTGAAACTGAGACTTTGCTGCTTGAACTCTGACTGTAAAACTAAACATCTGTCAGTCCTGACATTTCCTGGTTTTGTGTTTTAATGTATGATGGAGTGAAACATGTTTGTCCTCTTTGTGAATGAAACCATTTTGCTGTGACAAACACCTTGTGAAGGTGTTGACCTCTCATCGATGCGTCATCATCACGCGCTGAGCTTTAGCCAGTCCAGCTCAGTGTTAATGTCTCCCTGCTGTTCAGAAGCATTCAGTCTCTGCAGCCCAGCCACACGGAGAGCTTTACAGCCTTAAAGGTCCCGGCTGCCTGCACTCCGATGCCTCCCGGGTCACGCTGGAGCCGATCAGCCTCTGCTTTCTGCTGCTCCATGATTGATTGAGCTAAAAACGAGGAAAGGTCATTTTTAGATGTGAAGCTTCTGGTACCAGAATGATGATGTGTTTACTGACTGCAGGAAATCAAAGTGTGATGATTGTCACAGTGGAGCTAAAACACCATCAAAGACGGAGGAAGCAAGGCTGGATTATGCAGCTCTGCATCTGCATCAATCTTTGCTTCTTGTAATAAATGTACTTTGGAGTTTTCTGTAGATTAGTCACCTTGATCCAGGGATTTATTCTTGATGATCTATTTCTGACTGCTGACGTTGGGGGGAGACGGCTCCTCAGGGTTACACCGACGGTCTGTGTGGGGCTATTTTCTCCCAGCCCAGCTGACAGGTGGCATGAGGCCCACTGGGGTAAAGGTCTGCTCCCATTCAGGTCTCAGTGAGGTTCTGTTTGGACTGAACAGTCTGTCCAGGAAATCCCACAGCAGTCCCTTACAGGGCTCTGAAAGACCTGCCACACATGACCAGATTTTAATATGAACTCTGACCTTTACAGGGCTGTAAAAAAAAGAAGTATTTCTCTTTTTCTGTCACCTTTTAAATGTTTCAGGTTCTTAGATAAAGCTTGAAATGACTTGAATAAATACAGAAGTCAGTTTTTAAATGATGGTTTCCTTTTATTAAGAGAATAAAAATCTGTCCAAACCAATCTGGACCTGTGTGGAAAAAGTAATCGCCTCCGTCTAGTATGAATTTACCTGAATAACATACATTTGAGTTTCACCGTCACCATGGCGACGGGGGCGCGGTTACCGCAGCTCTGTGTCTCAGCAGCGTCAGACAAATAATTAAAGATTTTATCCAGTTTCATGCAATGTTTTTGTGTCTCTGCTCTGTCTTCTCAAACCTCCAGTCATTTCAGACGGCTTCACAGGGTCCGGTTCTGCTGGACGTTTCTTCCTGTGAACGGAAAGGTTTTTCCTCTCCACTGTCGCTACATGCTTGTCCAAATGTTAATGAATGCAAATGTTAACATTTGCACAAAAACATAAATATAGTGTCATAAATTACCTGTTTAGGCAGTTTATTAGCAGTTTAGTTCCTCTTTAGTATTTGACCCAGAAACCTTTGTTTCCTGTAGTTCTGGATCAGGTTTCCTGCAGCAGAGGTTCTGGTCCATACGGGTCCATACTGATCTTCTGCAGATCTTTCAGGTTCCAGGGAGTTTCAGCTCCCTCCATAGATTTTTTATGTTCGTCTTGAAATGCTTCTGATGGCGTCCCTGCTTGGTGACACCCTGGGTGTTTGGGGTCATCGTCTCGAACCGAACCGTCATACCGTGTTTCTGGTACAGCTGTAAATGTGACGCACGGCGATGGAAGCGGCTTCTCTGGTCCCACTGGGGTTTAATTTCTGCTTCAAACGATCTGGTTGGAAGCTGGAAAAGACTAAAAGGAGTTAGCCTATCAGCGAAGCTATTCAAGGCTAAACTAGCATCTCAATGCTAAACATGTAGCAGCTAATGCTAATGTCAGCGTCCGGATTTCTAGAGAAGCTCCATGGAAACTCTGTAGAGATGAATGTATGGAAAAACACTTTTCTCCAACCTGAAGGTTGAAGATCCTGAACAACAGATTAAAATCTATAAATGTCTTTGTTGTTCAGCTTCTATGACTATTTATTTAACAATTTAGCAACAAAATGGTTTTTGAATTGAAAATGTTGAAGTGCAGGATGTTAATCGATGATGGCGTTGTCTGTTACTACGGTAACCTCCCAGGTAGTTCTGACCCCTGACCTTTCTCATGATCAGTGATGCTCCATCAGGTCGGCTCTTCCATGCCGTCCCGGTTTGAGGGAGACTGACAACCATCTTGAGTTTCTTCCATTTTTTTTAAAATAACTTCAATAGTTAGGCGTACAGTTTTGTCTCTGGTGTCGTTTGGCAGCTCTTTGGTCTTTTCTGATTAAATATTCCCTCATGTTCACGGTCCTGCAGTATCAAGCACTGTTTCATCACACCGGAGCGTATCGGCGGGTCACCACTGTCCAGGTGTTGATACGGTGTGCTTCGTTTTCCCTCCAACAGAACAGAGGATTTCCTTCTTTAGCCCTCTCCTCTGTCAGCCGGTCTCTTTCCAGCCTGAGGCTTTGATCCCTCCATTTCTAAAGACTTCATCTTCTGCAGGGTCAATGAAATACATATCTCAGTTTGACCTCCCTATTGTGTGGTTAAAAGTTTGCTTCCCAAGGCGGCGGCGGCTCTGCTGCTATAGAGCTGCTGCCTTCTCAACAAAAATGGCTCACCCGGATTATCGAGCAAAATGCATTACTTCACCTCAGGCAGCTTTACGAACACACACACACACACACACACACACACACACACACACACACACACACACACACACACACAGGCTGCATCACATAAGCAGGAATGAAAGTTTTGCTCAACTGAAAGTTATTTCCTGAAGCTGTGTGCTGTGGAGCTGAATGATGCACAGCCTGATGCATTTATGCATGTATGTGGAGAGGAATTTCCAATTTGGTCAGGTTTGGATTTGAAGGATGCTCACGGAGCTTTTCTGCCACGGCTGTTGTTTGTTTTGTGTTGGCCGTTGTGATTGACAAGCTGCTATTAAAGGAAGTCCTATGGAACGGTCGGTAGGAGCTGTATGGACGTTCCAGAGCTTGTGTGCTGCATGCTTGTTTGTGTGTTTGAGATTTGCTTTAAATGAAGTCTGACCTTTGCTGGAGGACATGCCTGCTTTGAAATGGCAAGGTGTTTATTGAAGTGGCCCCTTCTACGTCCATTGCAAGCTCCAGCAAATCACTATTCATAATGTGTAAACATTCAAGCGGCGTGCAGACAGCCAGGGGACCGTGCGGCCTGTGGAAGATAAGAGTGTGAAATACTTCATTTCCTACTGGAAGCTTTGAGCCAATCTGTGCCATAAAACGGTAGTTTTAAGTTTGAGCTCCTTCAATTAAAAACCTGGAGCTGAAAGGGTGAATTCACACCGACTCTGCTCACTCCACTTTGGATGTTTTCCCACTGATCGTTTGGCAGACTTGGTTATAACTGCTGTGGTTCTCTCTCTCTCTCCTCTGAGTCAAACCAGCCTGTTCCCCTCCTGGCCTGTGGGGGCGCTGCACCAAGAACCACTGAAGGAAACGACACCAAAACCTCTGAAGACGCTGAGAGCAACTTCCTTCTTCACCAGATGGAAACAAGATGGAGGATTTTAGCAGTTGGAGGATTTCTCTTTAGGCTAAAGAACAGGAGCCATTTCTGCTGCTAGCGCTAGCATGTTTGATTTGGTTGTATTTACCCAGAATGCCCTGCGCTGTAGTCCACTTCCTGCTTTTGGAGCGGTTTCCAGGCACACATGCATTCAAACCGAACCAGAGTTTGATTCCACCAAACCCAGACTGAGGTTTGGAGGACCAGAGTTTGCTTGTTTTTGGTTTGATGATACAGTCACACCTCCTCAAATGAACCGGACTTCCTACGCAGACAGACTGGAGTTGGGTTAAAGTGGACCGGACAGGACTGGTCCTTAGCCCGCTTTTATCCAACTCTACTCCATCTGCCTTGAAAGTTCGGCTCAAAAAGCGAACTCTGGTCCGCCTCAGTCTGGGTTTAGACTTTAGCGAAAGACACCTCCATCTTGTTTCCATCTGGTGAAACAGGAAGTTGCTCTCAGCGTCTTCAGAGGTTTCTGTGTCGTTTCCTTCAGTGGTTCTTGGTGCAGCGCCCCCACAGGCCAGGAGGGGAACAGGTTGGTTTGACTCAGAGAACCACAGCAGCTGGAGGTGGAGCAGATGTTCTGGTTCCAGTAGAACCGGGTCGACCGGACCACCAGGAAGAAAATAGCCTAAGAATAGTGTCAGGCTCATTGAAGCAATAAAACAAACGTTGAATCGCTTCATTCGCCATGATCTGAGTTTTAGTTGGAAGCTGTTTTCTGTCCTTGCAGGACCTGAACGGTACTCTGAAGAGCCTGCTGTCCAAGTGGTTTGCTGTTGGTCTGCTCCGGCTGGAGAGAATCACCTGGCAGTCGCCCTGTGAGATCCTGCAGAAGATCAGCCAGTAAGACCCTTCGTCCTCACTGCTCCTCCTGCTTAGGTAAAGATTTGTAAAAATAGGAAAATGTTTTGCCCCGCTGCCCACCTGCACCAGGATGTCCAATCATTCTGACCAGTAATCCTCTGGACGCTGGAAAATTTCTCTCGCTCCTAATTTAGATGAGAACGTGGTGAATTTGATCGACCAAAGCGCCGCGTCGGTGAGTGAATCCCACTGAAACACAACCTGCCCCAGTTGGGAGCAGCTACAGACGGTTCCTTACTAATTGAGGAAATAATGAAAGCCTTCGCTGCACCTGAACACGGGACAGATTTGGAGTTCCTGCTCCAAGAAAACTGTTAAATGGCTGAATTTTTCTAAACTCTTCCTGCATTTTCATCTCTGCAATTAGCAGATTAGCAGCTCTACCAGCTGAGCCGCGGCACCGAGGGGAGGAAACGCCCGGACTCTGAGGCAAAGCCGGGTTTTAAACTAAATGACTTCAGATGTTGGCAGTAGAGAGGACTGACGTCAGCCGAGTGTTTCCCTCTGAAGTTAAAGGAGTTTTAGTTTATAGTCAGGCAGGAGTTTGCTGCCTAAACCTGACTGGGTTTCTCTGCCAGGTACGAAGCGGTTCACCCAGTCAGGAACTGGACCGACCTGAAGCGCAGAGTGGGTCCGAACCGGCGCTGCTACGCCTTCACACACGCCGCCATGCCGGGGGAACCGCTGGTGGTGCTGCACGTGGCGCTGACCGAGGACATTTCAGACAACATCCAGGTCAGAACCGGAACCAGAACAAAACCAGAACCAGAACAGACAACATCCAGGTTAGAACCAGAACAGACAACATCCAGACAACATCCAGGTCAGAACATGAACCAGAACAGAACCAGAACAGACAACATCCAGGTCAGAACCGGAACCAGAACAGAACCAGACAACATCCAGGTCAGAACCAGAGCCAGAACAGAACCAGACAACATCCAGGTCAGAACCAGAACAGACAACATCCAGGTCAGAACCGGAACCAGAACAAAACCAGAACCAGAACAGACAACATCCAGGTTAGAACCAGAACAGACAACATCCAGGTCAGAACATGAACCAGAACAAAACCAGAACCAGAACCAGACAACATCCAGGTCAGAACCAGAACAGACAACATCCAGGTCAGAACCGGAACCAGAACAAAACCAGAACCAGAACAGACAACATCCAGGTCAGAACCAGAACAGACAACATCCAGACAACATCCAGGTCAGAACATGAACCAGAACAGAACCAGAACAGACAACATCCAGGTCAGAACCGGAACCAGAACAGAACCAGACAACATCCAGGTCAGAACCAGAACCAGAACAGAACCAGACAACATCCAGGTCAGAACCAGAACCAGAACAGACAACATCCAGGTCAGAACCAGAACAGACAACATCCATGTCAGAACCAGAAGCACACACGCAGCAGTTGTCCTCCTGACCACTAGGGGGAGTCTGAAGCAGGTGACATCATCACCTGCATAAATCTGCTGCTGTTCTATCTAACCAGAACCAGAACAGAACCAGAACCAGCACAGACAACATCCAGGTCAGAACCAGAACCGTGTAACTCACATTTCTTCTGGACGTCCAGTTAAATCTGAAGACCCAAATACAGTTGGTTTGTCTCCCCCTAGTGGTTCGGAGGACTTTGTGTTGTGGAGCGAGTTTGTAGCTTTTCATACTTGCTGCTGTTTTTGCTGTGATTTTCTGTTACATTTGGGTTTTTTTGTGTTTGTTTGTGTGAGCAGCTCGTTCCTCCGCGTCGCTGACCACCGTAAGTAAAGATGCAGCGGCGTGTGCTTTTTCTTCCCTCAGAGTATTGTTCGGGAATTTGCGACTCTTGATGCAGAGGAGGACATAAACAAGATCACTTCAGCCATTTTCTACTCCATCTCCTCCACCCAGGCCGGCCTGCAGGGCGTGGAGCTGGGCAACTATCTCATCAAGCGCGTGGTCCGGGAGCTGCAGGTGGGTCAAGGTGCTGCTGGGCTGAGCCAACATGCTGGTCTGACCCAGTTTCAGGGGTATGAATACTTCTGCATCGTGTCAGGGCTGTAAAGGTTTCTGGGTGTAAAAACGTACATATTCCACATACAGGCTGTTTCTTTGGTGAAATCTAATCCATTCATCTCAATAAGCAGACAAGAGCCCTCCATGTTGGGCCGCCGCAGCTCGTTGTGTCATGATTGAAAATCCTAAACGCAACATCAGGAGCCACTCAACCCAGCAGATGGGGGAAGCACTTTGCAGCACAGCCTCATCAAAACCTGGTTTAAGCTGCTTCAAGTCCATTTATTCATGTGAGAAGACTGCTGCCAGCGGTTTACCTCCAGGCTGCGTTCGTAATGGAAGTATGACAGAGCAGACGGAGAGCCGCTTCCTGCTCAGAAACCAGACGCCTCAGTTCAGGCTGTTGGTGGCATCAAATCTGCTTTTCAGCTCCTCTCTCCTTTCAGCCTCTGTCTCGGAAAATGCTCAGAGAATCACCTGCTTTCAGTTTAAAGATTTGTTGAAAGTATTGGTCCATTAAACTCCGAGTTATTTTCCTGTTTTGAAGGCGGCCGGTAGCGGCTGCAGAGGTCGCTGACCTTTCTGACGGCACAGACAGCTGTCATTACGGGAGCGGAGACCTCCTGCTGTTCCGTCGGGCAGATTAATCACTCTGACGCTACAGAAGCTAATCTGAAGGAAGACAGAAGCCGCTTATCAGCATCTTTTGATGCCCGCACAAGGAAATCTACAAGGCAGAACATTTTGTTTACTTTTTATTATAACTAGCCTGCAGACGGGGACCTCAGAGACATGGCAGGCTGTCTCCAGGTTCCTTCTCATCAGCCATTTTATCTGAAGTCTGCTGAACTGAAAGCTTCACAAACTGAACATGACAGTAATGTTGTGTTTATTCACCTAATCTAACATCTAGAACAGAAATAATGTATTATTTTCTCAGTCTGGACTCAGATCCCACGTGTCGGTCATTGTTGAGGCGTCGTCTTTAACACGTCACCATTAATGAGTCATCGTTAACGCGTCGTCATTAGCGCGTTGTCGTTAACGCGTCATCGTTAATGCGTCGTCGTTAACGCGTCATCGTTAATGCGTCGTCGTTAACGTGTCATCGTTAGCGCGTCGTCGTTAGCGCGTCGTCGTTAACGCGTCGTCTTTAACGCGTCGTCTTTAACGCGTCGTCTTTAACGCGTCGTCATTAGCGCGTTGTCGTTAACGCGTCATCGTTAATGCGTCATCGTTAATGCGTCATCGTTAACGCGTCGTTGTTAATGCGTCATCGTTAACGCGTCATCGTTAACGCGTCGTTGTTAATGCGTCGTCGTTAACGCGTCATCGTTAATGCGTCGTCGTTAACGCGTCATCGTTAATGCGTCGTCGTTAACGTGTCATCGTTAGCGCGTCGTCGTTAACGCGTCGTCGTTAACGCGTCATCGTTAACGTGTCATCGTTAGCGCGTCATCGTTAACGTGTCATCGTTAACGTGTCATCGTTAACGCGTCGTCGTTGGCGCGTCGTCGTTAGCGCGTCGTCGTTAACGCGTCGTCGTTAACGCGTCATCGTTAACGTGTCATCATTAGCGCGTCATCGTTAATGCGTCGTCGTTAACGTGTCATCGTTAACGTGTCGTCGTTAATGCGTCGTCGTTAATGCGTCATCGTTAGCGCGTCGTCGTTAGCGCGTCGTCGTTAGCGCGTCGTCGTTAGCGCGTCGTCGTTAACGCGTCGTCTTTAACGCGTCGTCGTTGGCGCGTCATCTTTAACGCGTCGTCATTAACGCGTCGTCGTTGGCGCGTCGTTGTTAGCGTGTCGTCGTTAGCGCGTCATCGTTTCATCAGCAGATATGCCAACATGTCATTCTCTGTGGACCCCAAAGTTTCTCAATGTGGCATTTGCAGATTTTTTTTGCCGTTCACATTCAAACCAAACCAGATTCACTTTAACTGAACCAGACCAAAGTCCGGAGCACCAGAGGTCAGAGGTCGACTAGCATTCACACCTCACCAGCCGAGCCGGATTTCCAGGCAGACTGACCGGATTAAAGCGGACGGAACAGGCCTGGGATATGCTGACACAGTTTTCTCCACTCCATCCTTATTTTATGGGTCGTTAGTTGGTGGAATCTGTTGTTTGGTATGAAATGGCAGCAGATCTTGCATTTAACTGTGGAAATGTAATCAAAGTTAAATCCCTTTCCCCCCATTGTGATTCTTGCTTTGAACTTCATCAAATCACCACGTCTGAAAGCTAATTGCACCGAGTTTCATCATCTGATTGGTTGATTTGCTTGTCGGCTATCGAAGTAGCTGACTTCCTGAAGCTAACGCTAACCATGATGTGCAGAGATCCAGGCTGTCCGACAGGGACAGCATTGCCTGTAATGATGGAGAGATGATGGAGTGGGATAGAAAAGGTCACAGTTGCAATTTCAGGTGCAGGAAAAATATCTTGTTTGTCTTTGTAGATTGGACCCCCAAGCAGAACTCGCTCTGTCATCCGTTCCCTTTTTCGCCTTTCCCGCTGCTTTCTTACTCATACCATCGCTCTCTTTTCCACTACCTTTTGCTCAGTGTGAGGAAGGCAGAGCTACAGCATAGTCAGGTGTGAAGAAACATAAAGGGGAGAACAGCAAGGAGCCTTGATTTTTAAATTGAAAGGTGGGTGAAATAAGGTAGAGTAGAAGAAAAATAAAGTGTCCCACCAGGCGGTGTCTCACACTTCCACTTTCATAGACAGCGATTGCCTTTCTGCCTGACATATTGTTCTCTCACTTATTAACGCAGACGCCCAAGCACAGAAATGTGTCTGAAGAGAAGAGAGGCTTTCTTTCTGCTAAATGAAAGGGTGTTGAGACGGCAGGGAGCTCAGAGCGGTGGGTGACCGCCGCCGATGAGACGACACACAGGAGGGGAGGCAGTTTAGAGACGGGGACAGGTGACAGGTGGGACAGCCGAGGGATGGAAGAGGAAGGAGAGCCATCAGCATCAGCAGGCCGCCTCATGAAGCAGCTCAGATGATTCCTAATGAAGTCCCAGACGGAGGAACCGACGGGGTCGAGCCGCCAGAGCAACAAGGTTCTGCTTTCACACCGAGCCTGAACCTCCGTCTCGTCTCTGAAAACCGGTGAAGGCTGAAGGTCTCTGCAGACTTCCTCCCTGTTGTCTCTGCTGCTTCCTGTCTGAGTGGATCTGTGACAGGATGGAGACACAGATCCACTCAGACAGCTGCTTCACGAAACTCTGCAGCCGTTTCCACGAGAGCAAAGACCGAAGGAAACCTTTAGGTTTTATTCTCATTCTGGAGTCAAATATATTTCTGTTATCCACCAGAAGGGCTGATTATGATTCATTTGGGGTTCATCAGTGGCTGACGCCACTAGCTAAAAGGTTAGCTGCGCTAACCCCAAAGCACTTATCATAAACATTATTTCTGCTAATGCTAGCTGCTATGCCAGCATAGTAACCAGTGGAAGCTAATGCTAAAATGCTAATTTCAACCATGACAGGACCAAACTTGTTAGTAGACACCTAACTGTACGGTTTGCACTTCAGGAAGTGACTTGTTTTTTTTCACTCATGTTTCAGTTTCATAGTTCCTGATTTCACCTAAGTGGCTATGACACCACAGGTGGTTCTACAGTGGTGCATTCTGGGTACTGAATAAACATTTGCTGCATCGCATCACAGGTGGAGAAACTGAGATTCGGATGTGAATTTTTGAGTTTGTTTAATTTGCTTCCCCGGTTGTTTGTCTGTTGGTGTTTTATTCGTTTGTTTGTTGTGTATTTGCCAAAAAAAGGGAAACATGAGAAGAGGAAGCGGAACTGCTGCGTAATCAATCTTCAAAATAAGAGCATGGTTTTACTTCAGTCGGTTACCAAAACGTCAACACGGGTGTCGAACTTTAACTGAAAGTTTACAGAACAGCCAAATAAATCAGCACTTTAGAAATTATCTGAAAAAATGAAGCTAGTGCGCTAGTGGACATTAGCGGGTTATGGGAAGTGGGTTTCATGCTTTTAATCTCAAAAGGTTTTACAAAGTAAGATGAATTTCTTCTTGTTTCAGAGCGAGTTCCCCCACATGGCCCAGTTCTCCAGCCTGTCGCCCATCCCGGGGTTCTGCTCCTGGCTTCAAGGCCTGCTGAGCCAGTGCAGGAAGGAGGGCCGGGGGGCCGACCTCTTATCGGAGCAGGAGTGGCGTGAGGTGGAGCAGGCCCTGGACGCGGGAACCCCGCCCGTCGACTCTCTGCGGAAGCTCATCGCCACCGGGGAGTGGACGCGCTCCGAGAAGCTGTGCCTCGCCCTGGAGCCCGTCCTGATGCGCCTCTGCGCCTGGTACCTCTACGGAGAGAAGCGCCGAGGCTTCGCCCTCAACCCAGTGGCCAACTTCCATCTGCAGAACGGCGCCACCATGTGGCGGATCAACTGGCGCGCCGACACAAGCCCCAGGGGCGTGGCGAACTCCTGCGGCATCATGGTGAACTACCGCTACTTCCTGAACGAGACGAGCAACAACAGCGTCCTGTACCTTCAGAATAAGGCGGTGGCGGCTTCGCAGCAGGTTCTGGGCCTCGTGTCGCAGTTTCTGAAGAACAGCAAGCTGTGACTGCGTCGCATTCAGCAGAGTATCATCATCGCACTGCAGACGGAGAAGAAAGAGGAGCAAGCTTCCACCAAAAACTGAGCTCAAACATTTCTATTAAAAAAATCTGACATTTTCAAACTAATCTTGGAAATTTCAGAGAAAAAGACATAGAAATTTATTAGTTACAAAGGTTTAAAAATATAAACTTTTGAAACTCAAATTTTTAACTTTTTCTCTAGAAAATTTCAGAGTTTTTCCAATTTAAATTTTTTCAAACTCAAGATTCTTTGGCAGAAACAAGCTGCTCTTTTTTCCTGTGTACAGTGGTAGTTAAACGTTAACAGTTTAGTTTTCATTTGAAACCCACTGATGTGTTGTTCTGTCAGTGTTTGATGGGCCCTGGGCCCCCCTGGGCCCCCCGGCGATGGACTCCTGACGTCAGGAACAGAAAGTGGGCCGTTTCCTCCATGATGTAACTGGGCCCATCTGCTGCGCGCCTCATTAGATTCTAGCCAAAGCTGTTTGATATTGTGTAAGTGATTCCCAGAGCAGACTGCAGCTAATGAAGCAGAAGGCATCCATCAATGCCAGAGCATGTTGGTAGGTAATGGCATGTAATGGGGGGTTCTGGAATAAATGCTGTTTATTCTTTCATCAGGATGAGCTGCTGCACCGTAAACAGACAAAACAAAGATAAATGGATCTTTTTCTTTCTTCAGCTTCACCTGCAGCTGCTCTTCTTCTTCTTCTTGCCTTTAAAGCTCATTAAAGAAGCATGAAGTCGCCCACTGGAAATATTTTCATAAACTAAAAAACATATTTTTCTGTTTGTTAAACTGTCGCGCTGACCTAATGTGTTGCATTTTTTCTCCAGTAATGATTTTTCCCTCCACACTCGGAGTGGTGATCATTCTCCAGAGATCACTGATGTCCTGAGGACTCGGTGCCGAGCAGGTCTCCGTTCAGCCGCCGCCCCGTTGTTGTGGAATAATACATCACAGCAAGTTGACTGTGAAATTACATTTTATCTCAGAGGAGTCAAACTTCCTTTCTGTTTTTTCAAACACATCTCCTTTCTTAGCTCTGCGCTGCTCCGCGTCCCAGAAACTAATGGAGTGAGAAATACAGTTAAACTAAATGGTCAGATTGATGGAGAGGGTGTGTGTGTGTGTGTGTGTGTGTGTGTGTGTGTGTGTGTGTGTGTGTGTGTGTGTGTGTGTGTGTGTGTGTGTGTGTGTGTGTGTGTGTGTGTGTGTGTGTGTGTGTGTGTGTGTGGATAACGAGGCATGAAGAGGACAGTTGTTTAACGTTTGCCCTTCTGAGGCGGCTGCAGCGTCTCTGGAGACGTGGGACAGGAAGGAAACGGGTTTCTGTGGAGACGGAGGAACGTCCAGCACCGGCTGGAGCTGGACGGACGCCGCCACGGGTTGCCATGGAAACAACTCCAATGTCACCCGAGTGCTGCTCGGTTAGACTCGCTCTGGCCAAAATAAAACATAACGGAGAGCTGATAATAGTTATGTTCATGAAACCGTAGCTTCATAATTCAACAGTTTTAGGATTTAGTTATTGATTGGAAATATTAAGCAGAGTTAAAATCACATCAGTGAGCCTTTGGACTGGAGGACCAGCTCAGACGTTTTCATACACATCCCTTCCTTTGGAGGCAGCAGCATCAGACCAGAGCCGGAGCTCTCATGTGAACTCTGTGTCTGTCATATTTCACATGTTCATAACCTGGATAATTCATGGAGATTTTAGAGATTTTAATTTAAACGTGACGTCATTAAATATTCATTACCAAACATCAGGCTAATTCAGACGATATATTCAAACCATTATTGTTTTTCTCTTTGTGTTCAGTCTTGATTTTTAACTGACTAATTTCCACGTTTGTCAGGTTTTCCGTCCTGCTGATCAGTTTATCTGACGGAAATGTTTCCATCTGAACTCCGGCTGATCCCAGAACCTCGTTACAATCGACTGGATCTTCTCTCTTTTGAGGAAATTTGCGCCTCAGCTAAAATAATCCGGTAGCGCTGACGGTCCTTGTAATTTGCGGCGACGCTGCCTGCGCGTGTGCATGCTGATGGCGCATTTCATCGTGAGGAAATCGCCTTAGGAATGAAGCTAATCCATTCTTTCCAGATCAAAAGTGACCAGAACAGCAGAGAGGAGGCTGCGGCTAATTCTGATTAGCTGCAGATTTCAGCTGCACGTCTCCATCTGCAGACACACAAAATGAGGATATTTGCAAGAAAGAACTGGTTCAGAAGGCGCAACCAAACAAACATGGCTGCTTGTAAACCATGGGAATAAAGTGACTTATGTTACATGAGCGCCGTCACCTCAGTGCAGCGCTGCTGATGTTTATAAAGATTCTGGAACCAAATGAGGTCCGATAGTTTCCAAAGCGTCTGAATGTTAAAACCCAGCAGCAAATCTGAACTATGGCTGAAAATAATAATGAAGTGATGAAAGCGGTTTGAGTCAGTGAACGCATCACATCCCAACCGACCGCTCCTGGTCCGACTCCAGAACCGGGTCAGAACCGGGTCAGAGGCTGCAGCTCCACTAAAGGCTGCTGCTATTAGCTGTTAGCTGTTAGCTTCATCAGCTTCCTGCTGACCGTCTGCTGACCATGCCGTCGCTCTCAGCAACTTTACAATCCACCCAGACGGCGGCCATCTTTACTGCGGCGGCCATCTTTACTGCCGTAAACACGGCGCTGCTGGTGGACGGCTATCTTGGCTTTGGGGTCGGAACCCGTTCATACAGGATTCTGACTCCGATCGCTTTTAATTAGTGCCGTGAACAAACATGCAGACAAACAGTCGGGTTTCAGAGAGCAACTGGAATAGCCGAGCTTTAGCCAGAACGTGGCCCATGTTGAATAAATCGCAGCACGACGGGTCGGCTGCAGGCTTTCAAAGAACTCAGATCCATTTTAGTTCCACAGATCAGATTTTTTTCGGGTCAAAAGGTCAGAATTGGGCCGATCAGCCATGAAATGAATTGGATGGGAGTTGCATTTTGTTGCTGTGTGAATGTAGTGTCAGTGTGATGAAGACGATGCTCAGGGTTCGTCATCTCTTCATCAGCTTGCTGAGTTTCTCTGGTTCTGGAGCTGCTGGCCCAGCAGATGACAGGGGAACAGGTCGCTGACCTTTCACCTCTCAGAAGTTGGTGAATTTTCTCTTTGTGGACCATCCAGTCTGTTAGTGCGGTGTGGAAACGTTCAGCTGCCTTATTGCTGCTCACATTCCTGACATTTGAAGGAAATCGATGCCTGCTGCATGCAGAGGCTCCGGCTGCTGCAGCGCATGTTCCAAATGTCACTGTGGTCCGTTCGCCGCCGCAGCGCAGCCAGGGAAGAGGGTTCAGCCGATACGGGCTCCTCCTGCAGGCTGCTGACGTGTGTGTGTGTGTGTGTGTGTGTGTGTGTGTGTGTGGGATTCATTCAGGTGCGTTAATCCATTCATCCCGCTCGCCGTCCCCAGCCTCCTTCATGCTTCTCATCTCCATTCTCCTCCTCCAACTTCTGGCAGTCCAACCAATCCTCTGGACCGTCTTCAAAGGGCTTCATGCTTCTGTGAGCAATCAGGACACACACACACACACACACACACACACACACACACACACACACACACACACACACACACACACACACACACACACACACACACACACACCTGCAGCTCGTTCCACTTTGCATCATGCAGCCTTTGGAGGGCAGCAGAGTTTCATTCAGACTCTCTCCTTGTTCAGTGAAGCAAACATTTCCATTCTCCTGTTTTCCATGAACTCCAACCTGTTCCCCCAGTGCCCCTCCGTTCCCCCCGTGCCCCTCCGTACCCCCGTTGCCCCTCCGTTCCCCTGGTGCCCCCCCCGTGCCCCACCGTTCCCCCAGTGCCCCTCCGTTCTCCCGGTGCCCCCCATACCCCTCCGTTCCCCCGTTGCCCCTCCGTTCCCCCGGTGCCCCCCCCCCCCCCCCGTGCCCCACCGTTCCCCCAGTGCCCCTCCGTTCTCCCGGTGCCCCTCCGTTCCCCCCTGTGCCCCACCGTTCCCCCGGTGCCCCTCCGTTCTCCCGGTGTCCCCCATACCCCTCCGTTCTCCCGGTGCCCCCCCATTCCCCTCCGTTCCCCTGTTGCCCCTCCGTTCTCCCGGTGTCCCCCATACCCCTCCGTTCCCCCGGTGCCCCTCCGTTCTCCCGGTGTCCCCCATACCCCTCCGTTCCCCCCGTGCCCCTCCGTTCCCCCCATACCCCTCCGTTCTCCCGGTGCCCCTCCATTCCCCTCCGTTCCCCTGTTGCCCCTCCGTTCCCCCAATGCCCCTTCGTTCTCCCGGTGCCCCTCCGTTCCCCCTCCATCTCCCCTGAACCCCTTCGCCCCGCTCCCTCTGGCCCAGTTAGCCTGAGATTGACAGATCTGCTCTGTCTGGTTATGAGACGTAATTAAAACTCATTTGGCTTCTTAATGGCATTTTCTGCCCTGATTTGTCGGCATTACTGGACCCGACGTCTTGTATCAGATTAGGTTATTCACTAAATGTAAATATAGCTTAACGTTGTTACCAGACACATAGCTGGGACTTTATCACCAATAATGTAAATATATAGCCAGACCTTTAACTACAGGGACGCAGCAGAAGTTGCAGCTTCATGGATGAGTTGAGCCGCCGTCGGCCCAGCGGGCCTGAAGCAGAACCCACCGAGTCGGTCGCTCGTTGCCCGTCTGTTTCTTCCTTTCAGGTCAGAACAGCTGCAGAGTTGACAGATAAAACAGAGAATGTTTTATTTGTTCTTATTCTGTTGTTTCAACCTGCCAGGCCTCTCAGGTTTTATGGTCATCAGGTTTCTGCTCAGACAGCCTGTAGCTCTGGTTCTGGTTCTGGTTCTGGACAGGCAGGCAGCCAGGAGATCAGCCTGCAGGAGGCGATGAGCGAGGCAGGAGCTTTCAGAAAAGAGTTCATGGTTTTTAACAGTTTTTTCAAATAATCTGAAAAGTGTGGCGTGCCTTTTTTTGATACAGCCAAAAAACATTTTATCAAAGTGTCTTTTGATAAACTCTTCTGGACTTCTGGATCAGTTCAGGTCCAGAAGTCGGTCCAAACTTTATCAACATAGTTTTTTTAATTCCTCTGCCTCCATTTAACTAATTTATTTCATGGTCAGCTGGTCAAACGTCTGATTTCCTGTCTAAATGTTCTATGGATATTGATCCATATAATGATATTGATCAGGTCTTAGTTTCCAGAATAATTTTGATTTTGCTCTTCCTTGTTTTTCTGTCCATTTCTTTTAGTTTGACATTTCTGTATTTTTCCTTCTCATTTTTGTCTTAATAATTTTCTCATTTGGTTGAATAAAATCTCTTCCTGCTTTATTCTTTCCTTTGAAGTTTTAATTTAATCTGCGTCTTTCACTGCCTGTTCTTATTTTGAATAAAAGCTAAAACACTACATATCTACAAAGTGTAATCTTTATTGTGTCATAATATTCAGTCATTTTGTGTTTTTATGCAGAATATGATTTCTGATATTAGATGGACCGTGCTAACAGGATCTGTCAGTCATTATATTAACATTATTCAAACCGTTTTAAATGGCGGCCATTTTGATATATGATTAATGAACCATGGCTTTAAAAATTAGAATATTACATCAGACCAAAGAAAAACATTTGAAAAAGAGAAATGCTAAAATGTTATTTTCAAAACGTTTTTTTAATCGGAGATTCTTCAGGACGTGTTTTTGTATAAAAGGTTCTCAGCCCAGATTTCTTCAGTTTCATGTTTTAGAAACGAGAATGAGACTCAAAAGTTAAAACTTTTCACTCATTACAACATCAACACAGACGCTGCTGTTCACTGCATGTAACACACTTTCTGCTTCAAACTCTCCACATAACCCCGCCTCATAGATCCTCCTCCATGTCTCCCATTAACTCCTCCTGACAGGTTATAACCATTTAAATGCTAACCAATTAAAAAGTGTCACCTGATCGTGGCTGATTGAACCAGACGCCTCATCAGACAGAGGCCGACTTTGTGAGCGACGTCGCATTTATCCAAGGTGGTAATCCCTAAATCCTGTTTTTACCCGCAGCTATTCGCTTTGAAAGGTGCAAACCAACCAACCAACCAGCCAGCAGGAGTTTGCTGTGATTTGTCGCAGCGTTGCTGCTGATGAGTTTCACACTCAGTCCTCTGGCTACTAAAACAAACATGATGGACAGTAAATGGTCCATGCTGTCCGGCCACCGGCATCGTTTCCCACCAGTTAAAATCCCAGTTCAGGGAGACGGACTTTAACGCTTCACTTCCTGTATTTATCAAACCGGGACCATGTGCAGCTTCAAAGCAGTTTCCATGTTTGTAATAGAAACACATATTTAAGAAAGTTATGCGATTTGTTGATGTTTCCGTTCTGCTGACTGCGTGGCGGTAAAGTTTCATAATCACAAAGGAAGTGATGTCAGCTGAAGCTGCGGCGTCCTTCCATCAGTTTTCACCAAAACGAAGATGAGACGGCGGTGTGTTCAGGACGGCTCGATGAAGGAAACCTGGTGGAGCATCACGAGATGAAAGCTTTTATGCTGAATTTATTCCAGGATATTTTGCTTCTGTCAAACAGAATCAGAATTAAAAAACAAGTGCTTTAATAATTTAGTTGTTAAATAAAAGTTATTGTAATTCTGCTGTTTTCTGTGAGGCTCTGAATGATTTGGTCCTTGTAGACAGAAAGACGCAGCACGGCGGAGATCAGCCGGAGGTTCTGTTCGGGTTCTGGAGTCCAGGCTGAAGCTTCCTCTGGATAAAACTTGGTTACCAGATGATCCTCCTGGTTGGCGGATCTCCACTGAGCTTTAGAGCCAAAATGCGACTCAGATGTTTGGGTTAATATCAGGTTAGCTGCGTCTGGTTGATGCTGGTGGTTTTATCGGATCAGTTCAGGTCCAGAAGTCGGTCCAAAGTTAAAGCTTTTTATTCCTTTAATGTAAACCTTTCCTCTCTTCTGCTGCCGCCGTCACTGATCCCGTCGGTTGACCTTTGCCCTGATGAACGTCACCTGCCGGTCCTCTAACTTCTGATCTCGGCTAAGCTGCCTGCACACTGATCGGATCGCTCTGTGGCTCTCTCCCAGCAGCCGGGTTCATGGCTGATCTCCCTGCAGGGGGCGGCTCTCCTCTTCTCTCCCTTCCTCTTCATCACATCCCTGGAAGAGCAGATTTCTGTTTGCCTCCTTCACCGTCCTGGGGTTGGTAGCACAACTAATAAAATTACAAAATCAGAAAACCATAAGCTCTTAGCTCTACATCATTAAGAAAATAATATATTAGAGAATCTTTTACGGTGCCAGTGATGCTGGATTTAATAGTGAATAAACACTGTGGTATTCTAGTTTAGTGATGTGCTTGTGTTAATGGTGTTACCACCCCACGCCACTAGAGGCGCTGGAGTAACTGAATCTTCCTTCATTGTTGGTCAGATTTATAGTTTTTCCATTCATCATATCTGCTGCTGTAAACGGATCACAAAAATCTTCCAGAGTAAAACAGAAACGTTTCATTCTCAATGTTTTTATTCAGAAATATAAAATCACCTTCATGTTGATCCTTCCTGCGTTAATCTGAATGTCTGTGAAGCAGGAGGATCTGCAGAGAAACATGTTTCTGTGATTCAGCTTCCGTTTCATAAAATCTATCTGATCAGAAGAGTGGATGGGAGAACAGAACCGACCCGATTCACACACACACACACACACACACACACACACACACACACACACACACACACACACACACACACACACACACACACACACACACACACACACACACGCACGCACACACACAAATCAGTAAATATATAAAAAAATGTAAGATTTTTGCTTACATATGGTAAATAAAAGGCTTAATGAAAAATACTTTTAATAACGGCTGAAAGTTTATTTTCTAAACTTTAATCTGACAAACGAGCCTCATTTGAATATATATTCATATTTCTTGAATATGAATGTGTGTAAATAAACAGTAAAGGCTACTATCCTGCAGCTTTTCGTTTTGTTCCAGAATGATGCAAATCTGCATCATTCAGCTCTGCAGGTAACAAGTCATGTGTTTGGACCGAAAGCTGCAGGACGAACATGGCTAGTTTTCTCTGGATAGCAGCAAAGCACGGAGGTGGAAGTGTCATGCTGTGTGGATGGGGAGACCAAATGTGAAGTTAACTAAACATCTTCCTTTAGAACACAGGGTGTCCTGACTTTCCCTCATTTAAAGGACAAATCTTTAATATCCATCTATCTATGATGTGATTTATCGCCTAGTCACTTTTTCGCTCAGTGAATCCGTTTCTTGGAGGACTTTGCTCATTATTTCACCGTCACGCTGTGGGATCTGTCGCATTTGGACCAGAAAATCATTCCATCAAACAGTAAAGAGTTGTTAGATTCTGACAACAACAGAAATATGATTAAATATCAAACAGGCTGAGTTTGTGGCCAAATCGCAGAGGGAGCGTTTAAATCGGAGACTTTAGCGACGTTAGTTTCAGGTCAGACTGTCGGACATCCTGAGTTTCATAAAGTATCAGAGAACAGGAAGATCTCAGATCAGAACTGTTGGAGAAACACGATAATCCTACATTACAGCTGCTGGAAGATGAAATATTTAGTCACCAGGATTAAATAAAGACCTAAATTAGGACTTTAAATGCTGATGCTGTTCTGATGTTTGGCTTTAGTCATGCTGCAGGCGAAAACACGAAGCAGAAAACCTGCTGCAGGATGTCAGGATGTTAATCTGGTTAAATCAAGACGACTGGACTTTTACTGCTGCAAACGGACATGATCAACATCAGGCAAAGATGTAAATAAACCAGATTTAATAAAAACCACAACAAGGTAAAGAAGAAAAAGTTCAGAAAATGATTAGAGTCTGCAGACCAACAGTTTGGATGTCGGCGTGAGAGATAATCTCCAAACTGCTCCCATAAAGTGAGTGGAAGCTGTTAGAGGAAATGTGTGATGAGTCATTAACCGTCAGACTGAAATCATTTTGTTTCAAAATGGCTCTTTAAACAAACGCTGGCTATTAAATAATTACATGCAAATTGGCCAACAAATAACAACACGATTAATCCATGGTTGGGTTAAATGGAGCCGTTTCGGGACGGAGACGTCTGAGGGCCGTCGATAGCAGGAATAATTGTCTCTGGTGACGGATGAAGATCAGGATTGATAATGGCTTCAGCTGAGAGCTTCATTAGCAACCGGCTGGTTCTGCTGTAAATACTCCACACTGACGCTGTAATTGAAGAGCTTCCTGAATCATCTCCCTAATCATTTACACAAGCCGCCCTGCTGCGAAGGTTCAGGCTCAACTTCTAACTGGTAACACTGGTGCTGCTGGTCTCATGAGACCTCAGCAGTTTATAAACTGATTTTAATCTGTGGCGTCTGCCGGCCGGCGCTCTGATGACGGATCCAACGCTCCAGCTGCAACATCTGCGCCCTTCAGTCCTGTCGCTTTAAATCTGTCGACAGCCAGAAGCACAGAGGTCACACAACCATCCGACTTCTGAAGTCCTTCAGTTTCTGTGCAGCGTCTGCGTCAGTCTGAGCGTCTCACAGAAACGTCTCCACGCTGACAGGAAGTCTGGAAGATCAGAGGACCAGATGAACGAAGGATGGATGACCGACAACGAAGAGACGAGGTGATCAGCAGATACATGAAACATAGAATGATAATAAACATTTTTATTTTACATAAAACTTTAGGAAAACTAAGTCAGGTTTAAGTATAGAGCACATTTCAGCAACAAGGAAGGTCAAAGTTCTTTATGTCATAAAAACACTAAAACATAAAAGACAGAAAACCAGTTTCAAACTTTTGATGAGTAAAATCATCAGAAACATCAACACACACAAAATAAGATTTAAAGGAGGTCAGTGTTTCAGCAGCTTTTCAGTTTGAAGTCAGACTGAAATCATTGTGTTTCAAAAAGGCTCTTTAAACAAACGCTTTGTTTAAAATTACTCTGGCAGACTGGTTCCAAACTGGTTCCAAACTGGTTCCAAACTGGTTCCAAACTGGTTTCAAACTGGTTCCAAACTGGTTCCAAACTGGTAACAAACTGGTAACAAACTGGTAACAAACTGGTTCCAGACTGGTTTCAAACTGGTTCCAAACTGGTTCCAGACTGGTTCCAAACTGGTTCCAGACTGGTTCCAAACTGGTTCCAAACTGGTTCCAAACTGGTTTCAAACTGGTTCCAAACTGGTTCCAAACTGGTTCCAAACTGGTTCCAAACTGGTAACAAACTGGTAACAAACTGGTTCCAGACTGGTTCCAAACTGGTTCCAAACTGGTTCCAAACTGGTAACAAACTGGTAACAAACTGGTTCCAGACTGGTTCCAAACTGGTTCCAAACTGGTTTCAAACTGGTTCCAAACTGGTTCCAAACTGGTTCCAAACTGGTTCCAAATTGGTTCCAAACTGGTTTCAAACTGGTTCCAAACTGGTTCCAAACTGGTTCCAAACTGGTTCCAAACTGGTTCCAAACTGGTTCCAAACTGGTTCCAAACTGGTTTCAAACTGGTTCCAAACTGGTTTCAAACTGGTTCCAAACTGGTTCCAAACTGGTTTTAAACTGGTTCCAAACTGGTTTCAAACTGGTTCCAAACTGGTTTCAAACTGGTTCCAAACTGGTTTCAAACTGGTTCCAAACTGGTTTCAAACTGGTTCCAGACTGGTTTCAGACTGGTTTCAAACTGGTTCCAAA